>NW_026068266.1:171826-239647 GCF_014885135.2 Alexandromys fortis | reverse complement strand
CCCCCCCCCCCCCCCCCACACACACACACACGTGCGCACACACACAACATACCCTGCTCTGGTCTTTGCTTGAGGTTAAAGTCGTGATCCGGCCACCATGCATGCTTGGCTAGCTGGCGTGTCTCTCTCCACTGCCATAGACTCTTATCTCTCTGGAACCCTAAATAAAATTAAACACTTTTCCCACAATGCACTTTCAATTGCGGTGTTTTGCCGCAGCAACAGAAAAAGAACTAGCTCTGTATCTCACAGATGGTTTTGAGCTATTTGTCTTAACCCTCATCTAATCTCAGGTGTTTAATAGTATACTCATTTGGATGCCAGGGATGGAAAGGTGTCAGGCATACCCTCGACACTTAGTGAGTGTTTGTTAAATGTAAGAGTACGCCATGACGTGAGCTCTCATCCTTCATTGCCTCTTATCAAGCGTCTCTTATCTACATTGTGGCTGAAGTAGAATTAAGGCTCTAAAGGCACAGAGAACTCTCTTGTCGGTGTCCTGGCTGATTTTACAAGATAAGCTGTGATACTGGGTGGCACATGGAACTCTGTAGCTCATGATTGGCAGCGTGAGTGCCATTAATAAGTCAAGAGAATTGAAAGAAAAAGGTTTTTCTACCCATAGAACAGGAAACAGGATTCAAGTTCACCTTAGGGGATAGGAGGAAAATAGAAATACCTCTCCAAGCGTGACTAGAAGTATTAGCAAAGCACTTAGATTCCCTGGTGTCTAGCAGGCAATAAGCATTTTATAGTGCTTAGTAGTCTACATACATATATGTGTATGTGCACCTATCAGACCTGATGGTGTAACCATAGATACACACATACAATATATACTCTGTGAAGTTTAGTGATTCCACACACAATGTGGAATCCACAGTAACTCTGTAAGGTGAGCAGGAGGGCATTTAGTCGTCACCACCCTGAGCAATTGGTGATCCGTTCTCCCAATCCACATCTCGAACATCTGCGCCAGAGTCCAAAGGTAGAAACTGTGGCTTTGGTCCACTGATCTCCAATGTGCACACCGCTTTCAGATGCATAACAACCTCTCTTATAGAATATTAAAGTATAGCACAGGTATTTTAGATTTTATGGCTTAAAGTATAAGGCTGGTGTCAGTTAAATGTCATGGGCCTTTCAATAAGAAAAAAATCAACAGTATCTGTGCAAAGCTTATGATGTAATATTTCCCAGGCTCACAAAAATATACACAGTGTGGGCCTGGGGAGATGGCTCAGTCGCTAAGGTCTAAGGAACAATCCCCAGGACCCACGTAAAAGCTCAGGAGTGATACCTGCACCTGTAACCTCGACACTGTGGGGGAGCGGAGACAGTAAGATCACTGGGGCTTGAGCCCCCGGTCCAGTTCTGGGTTCCCTGTGAGCCCCTGTCTCAAGGAAGTGAGGAGAGAAGTAGAAGGTGCTGCGTGCCATCCTCTGGTTTCCACAAGTGCACATACACATGCCACACGCACACACACACCAGACACACACTCATACACAGAAATATAGTAACAAAAACCCGGTTCTCACTCAGGAGCGCTTTCTGCTTGAACTGTATTTTTTCCTGCAGTTCGGGAATGATAGCTTGAGGATACTGATTGGGAATTATGCATGAACTGTTAGTAGAAAAGAATTCAAGTTGGGAAATGTGCCCTGAGACTACATTTAAATAGCTAGATGCCCACGGGGTCATTTGGTATTCAAAGGGTATGTTTGCATTAGCCAAAGGAAAGGCTGATGTGTTTCGTGCAATACCTTCCAACTACACCTTAAAATATAAAAGTTCTTTTTTCTCTGAGAAACGGGATGGCTGTGTGCCGTTTTAACAACAAACACCTTTGCCTTCTGTCAGCTTACATTTTGAATCGTGCAGTTCAGACTTGTGTTCGTTATCTGCAATTAGAATTCTCAACAGGCTTTGAGAATTTTTTTTTCCTCCCCGTCTTTTTTAAAAATTCATTCGCCCTAACACTTACCACTTTCGAGGAGAGTGGAAATCCTGAGTCAAACCAGGAAACCAAACCAAGTTGATTATTGAACTAGGTAAAAGTAACCCCGGGCCATCATACTAAACCTCTGTTGTGGTGAGACACGCTCCCCACCCCCCATTCATGCTGTCTTACAATAGTTCAGGCTCACGTGTGCTCCTTTTAACACACCATGCTAGAAGCAGACCCAGTGTGCTTACTTGTGCACTAGGCTTAGTGTGTGCAAATTAAACGTGCTTCATCTAGCCCTCAGTAGGCAAGTAACCCAAAACTTCCGAAGAAGGGTCTCTTTCTCCGCGGGGTATTAAAAAGAAATTTACAGACTCACAGCGCCGTCTGGGCTGCCTTTTCATCCAGCGGGAGTGGACGTTGTTGTTTCTAACTTTGTGTTAGCAGGGAAAGTAGAGAGCCAAGCAGCTCTGAGAGTGGTGTACATGTGTGGAGTTATTCTTTCCCTGTCATTTTAAGATGTGACTGGGGCCGGAATGGTATGTGGGTTTGCTCCAGGCAGGGAATATAAACAGAGCCCAGCCTTGAATGGCAAGGTGTGTAGTAGATTCTCTGACTCCGCTGTTTGCCCAGCTGCAGGCTTGCTCCTTTTCATCCCCCAGCTGCCCAGCTGCTTCCTGATGCTGTTTTCTTTGCTTTTAAACTAGAGTGGGCAACCAGACTTCCTCCAGGTCCAGTAATTACTATAAACAGACGACTTTCCGAGGGCACGGGGCTGTACAGACGTTGCCGCTGCTTGGCACTTATGCCTTCCTCTGGTTTGCTTTAAAGAGATGAGCACAGCTGATGAAGGCAAGCCTCTCCAGTAGCCCCGGTTTTACTCCTCCAGTCATCCTGAGAGTGCGCTGTTGGACCCCAATGAAGTGTTCGCTTCCTCCCTTTCCTGCTGGCCTAGAGAAACAGCAGTTTTGCAGGGCTCCACTTAAATGAGTTCATTTATTCTAATGATACATCCAGGTCCCAATCTATTTTAAAGCTCATCTCTCCAAATGAGAAAAGGAAAGTTTATTACTTTAAAACATTACTTGTACCTTAACTTCTTAACAACTCCATCTTAGTTCCAAAATTGAATCTGGATAACTTGGTTATTTGCGGGTAGAATAAAATCTGCCTTCTGGGTTTCATTGGAGCATCATGCCTGACGTGAATGGTTTCTTGTAATTGTGCACAAAATACATCTAACCCTGAATGGAGCATTAAAATTATATGGGGAAGCTATCATTCCAGGTAAAATTTCTTAAACCTTAGGTGATGGCCGCTAAGACTGGAGAGATGGCTCAGCAGTTGGCAGCACTGACCCAAGTTCAGTTTCAGCACCCATGAAAGGTAGCTTACACCTGCTCATAGCTCCAGTTCCAGGGAGATTCGATGCCTCTAGCCTCCTGGGGCAGCCGCACAGACTCGATACATAACACATAAGTTTTTAAAATGTAGCTGAAAGAGTAATACCTACCTTTATTATCCAGGAAGATACTTATCAAATATCTAGGCTAGTTATTTATAATACTTTGAGAGATTATAAAAACAGCTTGATTTTATTTCTTTAATTAAAGAGTATAAACTTAGCAATGCATTTCAAAGTCACACAAAATATGTGCCTTTTTTTTCCTAACACTACAGTTTTACCTTGAAAAAATTGTCCTAGGTGACACAGTGTGTTCATGAACAACATCTTTGTAGCAATAACATACCCAAAGTTTTTAATAATTGTAGATTTAGTATGTGAGTTTGTCATATCCATAGGAAAGATATCTATAAAATTGTTTCACTTATTCCTAAATTTTACTAACATACTAGTAGTATGTGTTGTTCCCCGTAAAAGAAGAGTGTGCACACGAAGGGGTTTAGGACAACCCAATCCTAGCACGACCAACAGCAGCACGTTAGTCAAGTGTGGTGCAGGTGCTTGGAAACTCTGTACAGCCTTAAACATACATTTTAAAAGAACATTTGGTGATTCACATGGAGGTGGTACACTCAGCAAAGACCCGAGTTCAGACCCCAGAACCCATGTAAAATTTAAGAGGCTGTCTGTGGAAGGGGGTGACTGGAATCCCAGCGCCATGAAGGTTCGTGACAGGAGGAGCCCTAAAACTCATTGGCCAGTCAGCCTGGCCAAATCACAGAATTTCAGGTTCGGTAAGAGGCCATGTCTCAGAAGAATAAGGGCAGGAAGCATGTGAGGGCAAAACACCCGACCCTGGCCTACACATACACACACACACACACACACACACACACACACATGCACGCACACACATGCACGCATGCCTGCACACATGCCCATACCCACTCTAACAAATGCTACACCACAATGTATTTATTTTAAAACACCTTAAAATTATATTATTGGTTAATCCCAAATTTTAACTGGAGAAATAATACATGGTATTTTAAGATGAAGGGTATGTGTATGTATGTTTGTGGGAAAAAGCCTTGACTATATGCCAGATCTTTACAGTGTTGTTATTGTTTTCTGTTTGTTTGGTAATCTCCTTTCTGTATTGTTTATTTTTCTACACTGAATATAAAGTATCTTTATGATCAGAAAATCCATTTTTATTCTAAACCTTGTATTAATATTTATGTTGGTATTTTGACAAATACATTTTGTTCAGGAAAAGTCCTCTAAGTAAGGACTGTACTAATGCAGAGCTCCAGTTAGGCTAAAACTTACCCATGAATAGAATAGATGGCTTGGGCCACCAGTTCATAGCACAGAGGAGATTGGGGAGCATGCAGGAGATTGGGGAGCATGCTTTTGTGCATAAGAGAACTTTGCACATATTGAAAATGCGCGTAAGCCTCTGCAAATCATTTTTCATCAGAGCCTGTCCCCTGAGCGCCTCCTTTCATTGGTGAACTTGCATATTTCTTTGGTTTATATGGAAGCAGGAGCCAAAATTCGCCTGTCTTACTACATCTGACTTTCTCCTAGGAGGAGGTTGGAAGGCGGTATTTTTAACATGCACACCTCATAGCAGTCCTGTTCGCTGAGAACGCTGCAGACAGACATCTCCTAACAGTCTGGGTCACTCTTCCCAGGTGATGAAGACATACCACATGTACCATGCCGAGAGCATCAGTGCAGAGAGTAAGCTGAAGGAAGCCGAGAAGCAAGAGGAGAAGCAGATCGGGAGGTCCGGAGACCCCGTCTTCCACCTCAGACTAGAAGAACGGCACCAGAGGCGCAGCTCCGTGAAGAAAATTGAAAAGATGAAGGAAAAGGTAGGTTTAAAACTCCATCGCAGAGCCCTGACTTTTCATATGGGGAGACAAGACAGTCGTAAAAACCCTGATCCGCCAGCAATAGACACACATGGTGAATTACTATTTAAAGACATGCATTTCCTCCCATGGGAGTGATGACTGTTTAAGACACATAAAACTATGTCATAACAGCTGGACATCATTTCGTGGTGAACGCCAAGTGATCAGGACAAATCTGAAGAACTGAATATTGACAGAGATGGTTCAGTGAAAGTGGGCCCGGAGCCCAAATCCACTGTCGTTATTCCCAGAGCCGGGGAGCTTCAGTTTGTTATTGAAATCACATTCGAAATGCACTTTCCACAAAGGACCTGGGGATCATTTTTATATGTGGAATAAATTGCTTAGATTCGTGAAAATCCACATGTATTTCTCTCTTATGAAAATGACTTCGCTTTCGTTCCTGATGCCTGTGTCTTCTTCATTACTAGAGACAAGCAAAATATTCAGAAAACAAGCTGAAATCGATTAAAGCAAGGAATGAGTATCTCCTGACACTCGAAGCAACCAATGCCTCGGTGTTCAAGTATTACATTCACGATCTTTCAGACTTAATCGATGTAAGTACTTGACGCTTTATATACAGAAAGTATCGTTCATTAATAAGAAAATGTCATTATTTACTAGAATAATGCGGTTTGTGAAGTGCTCAGGAAAAAGTGATTCCAACCTAGCCACACAAGATACTGTGACAGGATCAGTTGTAAGATGCATATCACAAAGCATAATTGCAAACTAAGTCTGATAAAAGCAAATTGTTATCCTGGTGGACTCAACCAGAAAGGATAGAATACAGTTTTCAAACTATGCCATAACACTGCTCTGTTTGTATCAACTCAAACTAACTCACTGGGACAGGGGTTATTGCTCATGGAGAGACCATTACCCTCGCATGTATGGAGCCCTGAGTTTGGTCCCCAGCACTGCAGAAAACAAAACAAACCCAAAAAAGCTCCAAGAAGCCACAACCCACATGTAGTCTTTACTATCTGAAATCCAGTGTGTATTCATTTGATCTTTATGTGCGTGATTGCTTTAGCCTGCAAATGTATGTGCAGCCCGGGCGTGCCTGGTGCCCTCAAAGGCTAAGCTGGTTTTGACAAGGGAAAAACTTTCCACGTACAGCAAAGAATTTCTTTCTTGCCTACAAGTAGCAAGCCAGCACCGAGCACTTTTTTGCTGAGTTGGTTTTGGGTTTTTGGTTTGTCAATGCTATAGAACAAACCCAAGGCCTCACACCTGGCTACAGCCCAGACCCTTGATATGATAGACAAATAAATATAAGTATAGGCAGGTACATACATATTTATAAACACATGCTAAGGTTTCCATGGCCTTGCACATGTTACACGCTCATGAGCTAAGTACTGAGTGCTGAAGTCAGTTGTGCTAAGTGCTTAGTCTACAGCGATAGTGCTGACTGGGGCTAAAGAGCCGTATATAACCTCCCTCAAACATTATTCTGGACCCTGGAGTTTCATCAATGAACAACACAAAGTCTTTATCATTGTGTTCTTTACATATGTGTTGAGAGACAAACTCTAAAGTGATGTGTGTGTGTGTGTGTGCGCACGCGCACACATTTAAAGTGAGTACTGGTGGTATTTTAAAGCTAGCCAGGCATAGTGGCGCACACCTTTAGTCCCAATCCTCGAGAAGCAGAGGCAAGTGGGTCTCTGTGAATTTGAGACAAGCTTAGGCTACATAACGAGTTCCTGGCCAGGCAGGGTGACATAGTGAGACCCCGTCTCAAGTCAACCAAGCAAAAAGAAATGTAAGATATTGCTGTAAGTGTTCTTTTCTGCTGGGAAAGGCCTGATACTTGAACCAAGACGTAAGCTGGGAGCTGCACAGCACCCAATTCCAGGATGGAATCCCCCACAGCCGCACTGGCTGGGTGAGAGCTACAGAGGCAGAAGTCTGTTCTGAAGGCACAGGTGCTCATGGGATATGAAGGGGGATGGTCTGGTTGGAGCAGAGTGAGTGAAAATGAAGTGTTTGGAGTGAGGGCCACATGGACTGACCACAGCCATTGAGGCAGTGAAGGGTTTGGACTCTGTGCTCAGTGTGGTAAGGAGCCAGCCAAGGGTTTGAAGAGAGAAATGACTTCACCTGGTGTATATTTTGAAGACTCTGGAAACTTCATGGAAGGGTTTGGCTGTCTGGTCATCAGGGAATGGCACTATTTGAAAGGATTAGAAGGACAAGGAAGTGTGGCCTTCTTGGAGTAGACGTGGCCTGGTTGGAGAAAGTGTGCACTAAGGGTGGACTTGGAGGTTTCAAAAAGCCCATGTCATTCCCAGGTCCTCTCCCTCCGACTGCAGATCAGGATGTAGCATCCAACAACTTCTCTAGCATGCTGTCTGTCAGGTGATAATGGAAACTGTAGCAAGCCCATAATGAAATGCTTTCTTTTGTAAGAGTTGCCTTGGTCATGGTGTCTCTTCACAGCAACAGAGCAGTGACGGAGACAGCTAGCCAGCAGGACCAGGGTTCTTCCTCCCCAGCACTGACATTGCAGGCACACACTGCTATGTCTGCCATTTTTCTTTGGGTTCTGGAGACCCCAAATGCTGGTGTTTCATGTGCCTAATGGGCCGTTTCCCAGGCCCTAAACAGAGATGTTTTTCATCCCCAGATGCACTTGACTCTGCTCTAAATAGACAATGGTTAAATGTGCCTGGCGAATTAGTCTTTTCAAAAGTTTTAAAGATCAACCTTAAATTAAAAACGTGAACAGTTCCCAAAAGTCGTGAGTTAACCGTGAAGTTTGGAAGAAGCGGCATGGAATCGGTTTGCTGTCAGAATCTGCCGGAACCGAAGGCCCTGAGATGAAAGGAAACCATTTTCCCTGGTTTGCTTTTTTTCAGGCAGTGTGAAAGTGGATATTCTAAAATGGCTGCTTATTTTGTAGGGTCCCATTTTGCATATATAGTAGTGATCTGAAAACCCATTAGCTTAGCCCTTCCTGGTGGAATAGAAACAGCTTGGTTATTATCCCAAGGTTCCTCAAATCCTTTATGCTGTGTGAGTTGATTTAATGATGTACATTTCATTCTGAGCTATCTGATATTAATGGAGAGACCTGCTATGTCTCCAGTGAGAGGAAGTCAAGACAGTGTCTTTAACGTGCCATTGAAATGACATGAAAGTCACTAAATGAATCTCAATAGTCACAGCTTCAGAAAGTCAGAGAATTGAGGAGGGGCCTTTTTATAAAAATCTTCAGTTCTCCCATCTCAGATCCATATCCAACAAATTTGCTATGATGGATGATCATAAACAGGTTTATGCATATGACAGAAAGTCAAGGATTTTCCATAGGATACGTATTTTAAATTATTTTGTTAGTTCAGGGCCAGCACATGTAGAATCTAGAAAATTTAAAATGTTTCAAGCTATGATGAAAGCACCATGCTAATACAACTGAGATTATCAGTGATGAAGCTCAGACCTGCTGTACACACACACACACACACACACACACGTGCGTGCACATGCACACACATACATGTACAAGCATGCTTACACACATTCATGTACACATACACACACACTAGACAAGGAAGTTATGGAGTCATATTTTACACACATACACCATTTAACCTGCTTTTTTTCCGTTAGTGGCCTCGGAAGCTGTGTTCCCCTTTCTCACTCTAAATTGTACTTCACAGCCGCTGTGTCTAGACACACCAAACTGAGCGCGGTGTAGGACACTCCCCTGGGCCATGCAGACGTTAATTCTCTTCTTGACAAAACCATTGTTGAAGAGACAGGCACATATTCCTTCAAATACCCCAGCTGGATTTGTCTCATCACATCTTTTTTTGGGTGCTTTTTTGTGTTTTTCTGCCCCCTACAAAATGAACTTTAGATGAAGGCTCCATGAAGTCAAGTCGGCCACTCCACGGTAGACGTCATCATAGATGACGTGACTACATCTTGTGACGCAACTGGGGTTTAACTCCCCAAGAGCAGTGCACACATCGGCTTAGTGTGTTGTGATGCCGATTCCCCCATCATGGAGTTAAGTGTTTTCCCTCTTAACAGATAAAAAGGTATCAAAGTCTCTTTGGTTTGGAGTTTGTTGAGATGTAGTAGTTTGGAACCTTGGCAACACCTGAACTATAATTTACTCTTGGTTAGCAAAATCCTTGCTTAGACTGTAAATTAAACAAAAGTCAAGGGTTTGTTTTCTAATATAATTGAAGCACAAGATTAATCGATTTGCATATGTACCAATGATGCCTTAACTAATTCAATATCCTCCTTTTAACTACTAAGGCTAGAAACTTTAATAATTAATTTAACACTCTCATAGACCTATTCAAATCTTTTTTTATTTTGGATACTTAAAAGTTACTTAATGATGCTAACGTTTCTATATTGAATGAATAAAGCCTTTATTTACCAATACTTGACTAGGTAAATTTGATCTTTCTCTTTCAGAAATGTGTAACGGAGTAGAAAAATCTCATACTTTAAAACATAAATGGGTCTTAGAGCCCTACTAGGATTTCAGTCAGTCTTAAGGCCTTGATTGTACTTTTTGAGATCAGTGGATTCTTTTTATACTTTATTAAGTGTTGTAGGTAAATGGATGTCTTTGTGCAAATTTGAAGTATTAACTCCCATAACTCAACTCTTTGATATGCAAGATAGTATGACAAAGAATATGACAGCTTGGCTATTATCTGAGCATCTGGTCGTGGTGGCTGTTGTTTGTGGGGCTTGAAAATAGATGAATGCTAAGTACAGACACTGGGTAGACATCTCTGGCTCCAGGCCCACTCTGGAGGGCTGTGTGGACAAAGCAAGCGTGACCTTACAGGTGATTTAACAGAGCAGCCATGCGAAAGGAAGAACACGGTCACTTCATTTTTGCTGGTGACATTTTTAGTCTTCTGCAGTGCACAGTGCTGTTTCCTGCCCAGGGAAAGTCAGAGGAGGGATCGTGACTAGGAGGGATAGTGTCGGGAACTTCCTAGAGAGTAGCAATCCTTGTTTGAGATTTATTTATTTTATGCATCTGACTGTTTTGCCTGAATGTTTATATGTACACTGCATGCATGCCTGGTCCCCACGAAGATTAGAAGAGGGTGCTGTATCCCCTAGAGCTGAGCATTAATTAGGATGGTTGTAGATCCCATGTGGGAACTGGGAATGGAACCCAGGTCCATGTGTGTTTGTGTGTGTGTGTTCATAGATGCTTTGCCTACATGTGTGTCTACATGAGGGTGTTAGAAACCCTAGAACTGGAGTTATAGACAGTGAGTTGCTGGTAATTGATCCTGGGTCCCCTAGAAGAGCATCCAGTGCTCTCAACTGCTGAGCTGTCTCTCTAGCACCGCCCCCCCCTTACATGTATCTTATGGCAAAAGAAATTAGTTGTTTTAGAAAATGAGGGCATATACATGAAAATAGATTTTTTTTGTTTTCACAAGGAGCAGGTTTCATGTCCTTTATCATTGCTCTGTCCAATATTGAGAGCAAAAGGCCTGACAGTTTATTCTGTAAAAATAAAATCAAGATCTTTTACAACCAGAAAACAAATCCTGCAGGCCGTATTTCTCACTGAATGCTGAGTTTCCAGCGATTTTCTTGCTGAAAGATTTCTGTTTTGCATGTTTGCATGTAGTGGTGATTGGTGGTTAGAATGTGTATGTGCACATGAGGGTGTCTAGGTGTGGTGTGCCGTGGTGCACGTGTGGAAGTCAGACAGTGGCCTTGGATACTGATGCTCCATGTTTGAAACAAGAGTATTTCGTTCCCGGCTGCATTTGCCAGGCTCAGTGGTCCATGGGCTTCTGGGGATTCTCCTGCCTCTACATTTCATCTCACCTTAGAAGCCCAGCGATTACAGATGTGTTCGTCACTATACCCAGCTTTGTGTGGGCCTCAGGGATTCAAGCTCGGGTCCTTAGATCCGAGCAGCAAGCCCCTTACTCACTGATCCTTCTCACCAAGAATACAGTTTGGCTGGCCTGGAACTTGCTGTGAAGACTAGGTTGACCTTGAACTCACAAGATCCACCTGCCTCTGCCTCCAGAGTACTAGGATTAAAGGTGTGCACTGCAGTGCACAGTTAAGTACTTAATATTAGGATTCCCTAATCTATTGTCAAATCCACCATTCTGTAAACTTGTAGTGATGAGGTGAGCAGGCCTGCTTTTCATTCTGCCTGGCTCCCACATAACTACCTTTACAACACACAAATTGTATTCATTTAAACACTGCCTGGCCCATTATCTCAAGCCTCTTCTTGGCTAATTCTCACATCTTAATTAACCCATTTCCATTCAATCTGTGTAGCACCACGAGGCTGTGGCTTACCGGGAAAGATCCTAATCTACGTCCATCTCGGACCAGAGATTCATGGCATCTGCCACACTGCCTTCTTCCTCCCAGCATTCTGTTCTGTCTACTCCACCCACCTAAGGGCTGGCCTATCAAAAGGCCAAGGCAGCTTCTTTATTTAACCAATGAAAGTAACACATAGACAGAAGACCCTCCTACACCTTTATCTTACCATTCTTAAAACAATAACAGGGTCTAAGACTTCGTTTCTGATGCCACGGCCTCTTTCCACACAGATCCACGCTTCTAAGATGCACCTGGAGAAACTAAGTCTTAAATGACAAAATGCTATTGGTCCCTTGTCACCAAGTATGTGCCCGGTGATATTTGGTTGTCACTCCTGCAGTATAGTTGTGTTTCTAACTTCCCCCTCGAAGGCCACAGCCCCCTTGGAGGCCTTTCTCGTGGAGTACGTCCAGGAGATAATCTCCTACCCTAGCCAATCTTCTCCCTACAGATATCTGTCACACGCGCTTTCCTGGCCATTTATACAGAATGAGACTGAAATTAGATTGCAGCGCCGAAGCCCCTGCTGCCTTTGGTTATCAGCTCTGAATAATCAGTTATGCTAAAGCTTTTAGCCTTATCTTTTTGTCTCTTGGGACCTACACTTCATTAGAAAGCAACTTATTCAGTTTCCTTAATTAGTCAGATCACCCCCCTCCCTCCCCGTGCATATTTTAAAACAGAAATGAGTTATATAACTGAAGAAAAGGACATTTAAAGTGTCTTCCAATGGAAATGCCAGGCATAAGTCCCTGAAATGAGGACTGGGTGTTTTTGGTTTTGTTTTGTTTTGTTTTTTTCTTTCTCTGGTCTCCAGTGATTTCTTGACCATATTGCTCTGGACCTCTGAATGCCAAAAGCCTCTGAAGGGTGGCCCCAGATTTCTGCCTTTTGCTTTCGCTTAGGCACCATTTGATGGCCCTTAGGTTCTTATCATCACCTGAATGTATCAACTTTCCTGCCAGCAACCTGTGCAGTTGTGTAGTTATTCTGAATAGGCCTAAGTCCCTAAGCAACATTAATATCTATTTCTTTTCCCCTCTATACAGACAATTTTCTTCTTACCAATTTTTCATGCCCCAAGAAAGGCTACCACTTTCCACCAGGGCCCACAGGCTGACACACAGTTCCTTGATTTCCTCCCATACCATCAGCAGATCCCATCAACTCTTCCTCCTGAAGGTCCCAAACCCTCGGTATCACTTCTTGTGACACCCTTGGACTCCTAGGCAGAGACTCACATCATCACCTGCCTGCATTGCTTCCTGTACTTTCCAGAAATGTACTCCACAACCCACCTCATGTCTTCCCAGAGTACTAAATATCAGAAATCAGGCATGGCTGTCATATTCGAAATTCTCCAGGCCTCCCTATATCCTTAGAATAAGAGCCAAATATTCACAGTTACCCATTATGAGTTGGCACCCACGTGCCTCCCATCCTGCCCCCCAGTTCCGTCTACATACTGCCTCTACTTACTATGCCTCAGCTGTGCTCGCCCATCTGTTCCACAGAACCACGTGCACTTCCTTGCTTGGGGCCTTTGTGCTTTGCTGCAGAACTTTACAAGGCTGAGTTCCCCCTCTTGAGCGTATCACACATTCACGGCCTAAATAAAAGACCAGCAAACTTCGCTCCAGATCCATGCTGCTCCCCTGACTGGTGGTACTTCTCTGAGCTTGCCATGTTTGATCTCCCTCCTTTCTCTTGACTTCCTCTGCATTAGTTACAAAGTTGTTGTTTTTTCCCTGAGAAAATGAGCCTGGTGAATGGGAGAGCATCAGGTAATGGGTGATTATGAGGCTGTTCATTAGCTGGACCTATCAGTGGCAACATTGATCCTGCTTCCTGCTTTGTATCCATTCCTGTTACAGAGATGTACCCTTGGTTGGGATCTCTCCTTGCTCAGGGGAAAACTCCAAACTTCCTTTTTATTAAGTGTTTGGCTACAGTTGGTAAAGTAGCAACAGGAATTGAATTGCCAGCTTTCTGTGGATGCTCAGAAACCCCGACAAGAAAATGGGTGTTTACAACGTGCTTGTGGGGATTCGGGGGTCTGGCTTGATGCTACGCTTATTTCTCACAAAAATCTACTTATGGTTTCTGGGTTAGAGTCATAAACAGTTAGAGAAGAAAATAGCGGAGTGCTGGAGGCAGCCACCCCAAGGCAGGCCGCCCTCTTCACCTGACGAGTAATGAAAGAGCCCTGGACTCACCTCCTTCCAGTCCTCTCAAAGCCACTTGTGGGTAGATGAAAACTGCTTTTTTTAGAATCCTGGGTGTCCTTGGCTTGGCCTACTTTTCAAAAAGATTCAAAATAAAGCGTAGGAAAAGTCTTTATCTAATATCCATGGCAGAGGTGACAGTCAAAGGTGCCTGTCACACCTGCGGTCAGCAGCTCTCCTGGGGAGCTCGTGCCCACCCTAGGGTGTGGATTGCTCCTCTTCTCTCTTTCCCTACCACAGCACTCACATGTCGGTCTGTAGGGAATCTTAATAAAGTTAACTGTGCTTCCTTAGAAATGAAAGCCAGAGGTAGGAACGAATCAGGTGAAAAAAGACCACTGGCATCTCTCGGGCAGAGGCCAGAATACAGGAGTGGAGGGACGGGAGCAAGGAGTGAAGGGAGGAGAGGACGGGAGTGCTGGAGTTGGGGAGGGGAGTGCAGGAGTGAGGGAGGGGAGCACAGGAGTGAGGGAGGGGAGCACAGGAGTGAGGGAGGGGAGCACAGGAGTGAGGGAGGGGAGCACAGGAGTGAGGGAGGGGAGCACAGGAGTGGAGGGAGGCCCTTCTGCAGAAAATAGGGAACCCTTGTTCTCTGCTCAGGACCCATGGCTGCCGGAGTCACCAGGTTGGAACTTGATGTCACCCCCTTTGTTCTCCAAGGATGCCCTGCAGATGTCATTGGCTCTGACTTGGGGACACAGGAATGTCAGGCTTCTTTCCATTCTGGGTTCCTGGTTTCATAGAGTCTGTGCTATGTGGGTACAGAGAGGAAGGGAGGGACAGGCTTTCTGAGGAGCTGGGGTACACTTCACACCTGGTATAATATCACCCTGGAAGCTTCAGCTGGCTCTCAGTGTTTGAGACAAAACAAAGTGATTGCACTTGTCACTGTCCTCAGTGCTTAGGTCTCTCTCATCTTCTGTCTGATATTGGTGGCAAGTCTTTGGGCTGAGGAAGTCACCCTGCTTTTATTGGACTAACACCTAGGAGGCTTCACCTTGGCAGTTCTTGGGATTTTTTTTTTCCTTTTAATGCACACTTTTGATTCCAACAGTCTTTCCTTCTCTCAATTTTTGGTTCACAATTTTATGTACCCCTCTAGAGTTCTTTCTTCATCTGCCAGAATAACAGTGATTTGTTTGAATGAAATAGTTTATTGGTTTCCTGTGTGTTTCCATCATTAAATGTGCTTGGGCTACCACAAGCTCTTTGTGCGGACGCCTTTCAGATCTCATTAATATTTCATAAGCCCCACAGAATTACTTGAGACCGTCTTTAGCCAAATATCTTCAGCCCTAATATATCCAATGTCATTTCAAGTTCTAGTCTAGAAAAAAGGAGACTTCTATGGCTGGGCTTGCTCTCAGGGGACCTCAAAGAGCTTTTTTTTTTTTCCTGTTTCTTTTTTTTTTCTATGTTCAAGATGCTTGAGAAGCCTAGAATTCAGAAATACTACATAACAGGCATAATAAACTCATGCCAACCAAGTGACTTTCCAACGGATGAGCACTATGGGGGTTGGAGAAGGCGACTGCCCATCAAAAGCCTCCTGAACGTAGGAAGGCAAGCCAGAAGTGCCTCACGGCAGCTAAGCCTCATGGCTGTTCCACCAGCCCCTTAGGAACCCATGGTGAGACTAGGTCTCACACGGACAGAATCCACGCGGCTACCCTGGAGATAGGAAACACACTGGGTACTTTAGTCTTTTTGTGCAGTGAACTGATCGAGTCGAGGAATAACAGAAACTTAATAGGTGTTCTTCAAAACACCAGGTCAGTTGGGGTTAGAAATCTTTTGGTCCCCTCCCTCTTTTTTCCCCTCTTTTTTTTTCTCCCTCCCCCTTCCTTCCCCCAGCCTACCTTCTACCCCCTCCATCCTTCCCTCCCTCCCTCTTTCCCTCCCTCCCTCCCTCCCTTCCTCCCTTCCTTCCTTCCTTCCCCTTTTCCTTCCGTCATTCATCCTTCCTCTTGTTTTAAGGAATGCAGGTTGTGTAAGGAATAAAAAGCCTTTCTCCATTGCTTTCTTCTATTCCCGCTTGTTTTATTAACTCTCCCACCCGGATCAATACTTACAAAGTAAAACAGCAGGTCTTCCTGCTTCCTTATAATCAGGTAGAAGAATCTGTCTTCTTTTTGAATCGTGGACTCTTTAAGCGCTAGTTCCTCTTAGAGAAATGAGGCCCATTTCCTTTACAACCCCGTGTCTTTATAAAACAAGATGTTATTGAAAGATAGAATGATTTTTCAATCCCTTTGATGTACACAAAACTGTAGGGAGCCATTGTGGATCGGGAGAAGCAAAAGGAATGAAAGAAGCCTTTATCCATTTGAGACTAGAATTTCCAAATTAGCCCAAATGAATCCTCTCTCTGTCTTTGGGTGCAGCTGATGTCACTGGAGACGAGCGATGGTGAGCCAATTGCTACGTTTCACAACTGTGGTGTTTGCCATTGTGATATCATAGCCGTTTCTGATTTTGTAAGGCATATTTAATCAAATCCTCTCGTCAGGCTGGGGAAGCAGCACCCCCCCCAAGGGGCAGAGTCACATGACCCTGTCACTGAGTGCTGGGGGGTGGGGAATGTCGCCAGCGTTTTAATCATTCAACTATGCAGCCTTCTTAAATTTCAGATTTCAAATTAATAGGTCAGGGGCTGGACCAAATAGTCTGCATTTTTAGAGGGTTTCTAAGTATGTTTTCTATGTGATTTTGTAGGGATTGTGTGTGGGAGCACAGGCCATAGCAAGCACATGGAGGTCAGAGACTAGTCTGTGGAAGTCGGTTCTATCCTTGCGCCGTGTGAGGGTCCGGGGGATCAAACTCAGATCTTCAGGCTTGGCAGCAAGCCCCCATACCTGCTGAGTCATATCACAGGCCCAATATTCTGCACTTCTAACAAGCCCCTCATGAAGCTATTACTTCTGATTATATTTTGAGTAACAGGATGTCACAGTAACTTTGTCTTAAAGCCCCCATTTTAACAATATGGAAATTGAAAGTGGAGGGACAAGATTGGGTTGCAGTCCCAGGGAAAGACACCTAGGGCCTTGGGTGCACTACGCAAGCACCTGCCACTGAGTTATGCCTCCAGCCTGGCATTTGGTGTTTCTAAGTGCATGTAATTCAGTATGTCCCTTTGCGCAGACTGGTTGTTCTCCGTAGCCTGGAGGAGCTGCTGCCTATGCCAAGCTGCTTCCCGTATGCTCCCATCCTGCTATCTTAGCAGCAAACTAATGAACAGCTTCCGTTCCGGTTCCTTGAGTATGGAACTGTTTCACTGTGCCCCGGCCTCAATGTGCCTGGAACCCAGCATAGCCCCTGGCACCTGGCCGATTAATGATTTGAACTGCATCAAGCTGAGTTGATTGACTTCATTAGAGCAACATGGAGATGATCTGGGTTTGTCTATTTAAAACTGTGTGTTTCCTCTTTAAGGAATTTATTTTTTTTTTTTTTAATGTAACACATTCTGTTGTCAGTAATTGCTGGCTCACTTCCAGGCTTCCATACTTCTTTTAAATCACATTTGCTTAAGATGCACGAAGGTTGAACAACGGTACAGAATAAAGGTAGTAAAGACTCAGGGGTGGGGGTACCTCAAAGCTCTTTCCTTAAAATAAATGACTTTTATTTTTAATTATGTTTCTGCATCTGTGTGGAGTGTGCATATGCGTGCAGGTGCCGTGGAGGCCTGGGGCGCGGAATTCCCCGGGAGCTGAAGTTCTAGGCGGGTGCGAACCACCTACATAGATGCTGGGACTTGAACCCCAATCCTCTGTGCAAACAGTAGATGCTCCTAACCACTGAGCCACCTCTCCAGCCCTCTCACCTCTCTTTAGTTCTGAGGAATATGTTCTGCCTGAAAAGGACATTAGCAACCATTGCTTATTTCAGAATTTTCTGCGGGGATTTAAGGGAAAGCGTTTCTGAATGTTTTGACAGACTCAAGCCTGTTCCCTTCTACAATGCTGATTAGTCTCAAGTCGTCAATAAAATATGCAAATCTGGAGTCTCACTTAGCATTTTTTTGTCTCCTAGAAGGATTTGAATAAATTGTTCTATCAGTCCCAGCATTGAGTGAATGAAACTTGGATACTATTCTTCATTGTTTCCTTTCAGGCTCGGGCTCTGCCATAGCAGTTTTGAAAGCTTTATTATGTGTAATGCACTGGCTCCTCCGCACACGCATGGCCTACTACTGGCATTTAGCACATTCAGAGAGCTGTGGACCCGTCACTACAATGAATTCTAGAACATTTTTATTACCACCTCCTGCACCCCTCAGCACCCCTCAGCAGTCGCCCCCTCCAATTCGTCTGTCCCCTAGCACTGGGCAGCCGCCAGTGTATCTTCTGTCTCAAGCTGTCTCTGTCCTTCGCTGCATATTAAATGAGTTCATACAGTGCACAGTTCTTTGTGACTGACGTCACTTAGGGAGCATAAGATTTTTAAAGTTCATCCATGTTGTAACATGGATTTATATTTTGTTCCTTTCTTTTTTCATTTTGTAACTTTTTATATCATTCCTTTCCATGGCTAAATACTACTCCAGTGTATGGCTACATGACAATCTATTATCTCTTCACTGAGTAGTAGACATTTACACTGTTTCGGGTTGTTATAGTATGAGAATTTATTTATCTCTTCACTGAGTAGTAGACATTTACACTGTTTCGGGTTGTTATATTAAAGCTGCTGTAAATACTCAGGCGCAAGTAATCTTCATTTTTCTGGCATCTGTACCTCAGGAGAAATTGCTGACTTGTGAGCATGTAAACATGTGTGTGCATACATGTATATTGCATGTGCATGTAGAAGTCACAGGGAGACCTTACCTGTCACTCTCCACCCAATTCCTTTGACCCAGGGTCTCTGCGGAACGGAAGTGTTCTGTCTCCACACACTCGTAGTGCAAGGGTTGCAGGCGTGCACAGCTACTCTCTGGTTTTCACATGTGCCAGGGTATGAATTCGGATCCCTCTGCATATGCAGACAAATATAGCTACCCACTGAGCCACCTCCCCAGCCCAGAGTCTTGGAATAGTAGTGTCTTAGGGTTCCAGTTTATTCCAGCACATAGAATAGCACCTTTTGAGAAACTGGTGACAAAGAGACTTAGGACCTCCCTCTCCCACCAACAGTGTTTTAGGGTTCCAGTTTATTCCAGCTCATGCTGGCATCTACCATTCTGAATCTCCATGCTGATGTGTGTGAGTTAGCTCCTCTTTTTTTTTTTTAAATTTATCTATTTTGTTTTATGTACGTGGGTGGTTTTGCCCTGATGTATGTCTGTATACCATTTGTATGCAGTACCCACAGAGGCCAGAAGGGGGCATCAGATCCCCTGGACTGGAGTTAACAAACGGTTGTGAGTCACCACTTGTGTGCCCCAATCAAACCCAGGCCCTTTGGGAGAGCAACAAGCACTAATAATTGCAAGCCATCGCCAGCCTCCTCTGACAATCTTTTTCTCTGTTTCCCCCATAACCAGTGATCGCCAGTGTCTTCTGATATCCTTGTTGACCATTTCTCTTCCATCTTCCCGGTCTCTATTCAGAGACCCCGCCTTTCTTCTGCTTGGACAATTTGAATTGTTGAGTTGCAGGAGTTCTTTATATATTTAGACTCACATTCCTTTACAAACATCTTTCTCACTCTGGTTTGCCCCTCCGATTTTATAATGTCTTTTAAATCTTGAAAGGCATGAATGTAACTGAGATTAATTTTTCTTTGGTTGCTCATGGGCATTTGATGTCTTAGCCAAGAAACCCGTGCCTAATGCGATGTCATGATCTTCTGGGTCTCATGCTCATAGGCCACAACACACATCTGGACCTTTAATTGGTTTTGAACTAACATTTCTATCTGTGTTCTTGTGTATTCTCAAGTGCTGTGATCTTGGCTACCATGCAAGTCTGAACAGAGCCCTCAGAACGTACCTCTCAGCAGAGTACAACCTTGAAACCTCCAGGCATGAAGGCTTGGACATTATCGAAAATGCTGTTGACAATTTAGAGCCAAGGAGCGACAAGCAGAGATTCATGGAGATGTACCCTGCTGCCTTCTGTCCACCAATGAAGTTTGAGTTTCAGTCTCATATGGGTGATGAGGTCAGTAACTGACTGTTTTTGTAAGAGCCAGTTGTCTCTTCGTGTGTCATTTATTATATCTCGTATTCTCCTTTAGAGACAGCGCCTCATCTAGGCCGGATGGCCTCAGACTCACACTGTAGCCTTGGCTAGCCCTGAACTCTTGATTCTCCATCTCCCAGCTGCTGAGGCTGTATATAAGCTACCACACTGAGCTGCCTTGAAAGGGTTTTAAGATGTAGTTGGGTGTGTGTGTGTTTGTGTGTATGTGTGTGTGTGCGCGTGAATGTGTGTGTATGTGTGTATATGCGTGCGCGCATGTGTGTATGTGTGTGTGTGTGTGTGTGTGTGTGTGTAGTGTGCACCTGAGGCCAATGCCCACAGAAGCAAGAAGAGGACATCAGATACCTTAGAGCTGAAGTTACCAAGAGCTGTGGGTGCTGGGAACCGAACATGGGTCCTCCGCTACAGCGGCATACGCTTCAGTCACTGAGCCATCTCTCCAGCCCCTGCCATGTATTCTGTTTATGAATGTAAGCTTCTATCCTGATTTTTAAAAAAAAGAAGAAAGAAAGCCACTTTAACTGATCATAAATTATAACAACATACATTATCTATGAACAGAAGAAACCAGGGGGAAATTTTATAAAGTGTATTATCAGTGATAGATAATTAAGTAATAGATAAGTAGAGAGATTGCTTGATTACATATAGATAATTGATATATTATAGATCTATGAATAGGTAAATAAATATAGATAGATATAAATATGTCTATACCTACTGTGTTTCTAGTAAGTTTTATTTTTATTTAGTAAATTGCTTGATGAAAAATGATGAGTCCAGATCAAACATCCTTAATCCCAAAATTCGAAAAAGATGATACAAGTCTGCTCAAAAGCTTCAGGGTTTGGAACATTCTGCATTGAGGATTTTCAGATAGGGACACTCGACTGCTAAAGGCTGTGTTAGTATCCCCAAATCCACGGACCTCTGAAATCTGCAGCCTTTTCTATAGGTGCAGTTCTCCTACCAATATGAGATTTTCATTTGTTTTTAAGGCAGTATCTTGCCTTGAACTCATCATCCTCCTGCCTCAGCCTTTAGAGCACTGAGATCACAGGTCTGTGTCAGCACACCCAGTATCACACATACATGTGTCAATACACAGGTATCAAACACACACATGTCAACAAGCTAAGTATTTATCCTACCCATCACTGTCTTTCCAAAGTCAAATAGTTGCTGTTTTTATTTTCCATTGCGGATATACTAACATGGAGTGGTAAAAGTCACAGACAGGCTTCAATCAGAAGAGTTTCCTTACTGTTAACGGGGTGGTCCGGTTCCCTTTCTTATGGCCATCTCTGCTAAGGAGCAGTAACCTCTAATGTTCTGTTGCTCCATGAGAAGGATCCTTCATCAGCCAGGACAATTTCTGTGCCCAGGAGGATGAAAAGGAAGTGTTTGTTTCATGCCCAATCTTAATGATGCTTTCATTTTGACCAAATCCATCATTGAAATCTTGCCCAAAATATCTCCTTCCAATACCAAAGATAATTTACCTTGTGATGTCTGTGGTGAGTCATATGATTTAACTGATGCTGGCTAGTAGCCATGATTGAAATATACTTTTGTAAAAAGGCACTTTTCTGACCGGTCTGTATTCGTATACATTGTATCACTTCAGTGTAGCAGCAGCCCAGGATTAGGAGTCTCATCATCCCTCCTTGTAGAGCAGGAAATTGAAATCGCACAGGTAGAAGGCAGGCCGGGCGTACAGGCACAGCTTCCTGGCTGCAGAGCCCTACAACAAGCTCTGTGACCTCCCTGACCCTTCCTTCTGCCCTTGCAGTCCACCTAGACCACCCTCTACCCTCTGCTCTCTGCCCTCTTCCCTCTGCCCTGTGGTGGTTAGGATTCTGTAAGCTGCCAACACCCTGAAAAGCAATAGATGAAGACACCCCAAAGTTGACTGCTGGCCTCCATGTACACACAAACAAGCGAGCACATGCATGCACAGACACACGCTCACACCCACACCCGACAAATGATACTCATGATTTTGAGGCTGCTGCTGGTGCCTGTCATAACTGTGCTTTCTGCTTCTGTGTCAGGTGTGTCAGGTCAGCGCGCAGCAGCCAGTCCAGGCGGAGCTCATGCTCCGGAACCAGCAGCTGCAGTCCCGACTGGCCACACTCAAGATCGAGAATGAGGAGGTGAGTTGCCCTGGGAGAAAGAGGTGAGGGTGCTCCCTGGGAGAAAGAGGAGAGGTGCTCCCTAGGAGAAAGAGGTGAAGGTGCTCCCTGGGAGAAAGAGGTGAGGGTGCTCCCTGGGAGGAGGTGAACATGCTCACTGTGAGAAAGAGGTGAGGGTGCTCCCTGGGAGGTTAGCATGATCCCTGGGAGGAAATAAGGTGCTCCCCGGAAGGAGGTGAGAAGCTCCCTGGGAGGAGATGAGGTGCTCCCTGGGAGGAGGTGAGCGTGCTCCCTGACCCACTGGGGTCTGAGCTAACACCTAAGCTGGAAGACATTCTCACATGGCCTCAGCATCACTGTCATTCTGAAGGTCTCCTCACTGTGCCCTTCACTATCAGGGTTCCCACAGACTCTTCACAGAGGATCAATGCAAGGGTTCTGATGCCTCTGTAAATAAACACTTTGCCAGAGTTGGCTTCACGCGGCTGTAAACTTAGTTTGTCTTCTTAAGCTATACTTCATCTTCAGAACAGCTCCCTGAATTATCTACCTCATTGCATATGTCCAAAAATACAGTCATGTGTAAAATGCAAGTTAATTCGATCTTATTTTCTAAAATTAGAAATCCCCCACCCCCTGCTTATGTCTTTCCACAGTTCCTCAATTTTTGGTACTAAATGTGGCATTGGTTGTAAAAAGTGCAAAAAAATCACTTCTGAAATAGTGGGATCGAAAATGATAATTTGCTGACATATTTAAAAGCATAGACTATAAAATGTGAATTGTCAGTGTATCGTGAGGCTGGAGCACAGTTGCACAATTCAGATGCTCGTTTTCCGTCAACTGTATCAGGCTCATGCTCTCCTTATGGAAAGACAGGAAGCACAGATGGTTTTTGTTATTCAAGACTCTCAACGGTGATTTATAGGAACCCAGAATTGGCCTCTGACATTACTGGGTTTGTGATATAGGGGTACTGGTTAGATTTAGGGCAGAGCTCCAGAGCTCCAGGGTCCTACTGCTGGTCATATCATCCCATGTCCTCACCCAGTGAGGGAAGATTAGCTCTTCGATGGCTGGGCTGAAGTCTGGAACAACCATTGCATCCAGGAAATGGAACTCTCTAATTGGCCAGACTTGATGCTGTCTTGTGATTGACAGCCCCAAAAGAAGTTACCCAGAAACGGATAACTTCTGGAGTGTAGAATGTGCTATAAAGAACAAACTCAGACCAACAAAGTCTATCACTGGAGCAGGGGTGTAGCTCCCTGGTGGAGTGTTGGCTTGCACATCACTCTCCAGTGCCAGACGGATGACGTGGGGTAACCCCAGCACTCAGGAGACAGAGGCAAGAGGATCAGAAGTTCAAAGTCTTCCTTGGGCTACATATTGAGTTTGAGGCCAGCCTGGGATTTGTTAGCCAAAAAAAGAAAAGAAAGAAAGGGAGAAACCCAGAGAATAAGGGGTGGGGCAGTTTGCTAAGTGGTGGTGGAGGACTTCTTGTGCTGCTATGGGAACCAGAGTTCAGATCCCAGCACCCACATGGGGGAGAAGGTCACAAGTGCCAGTAATGCCAGCTCCAGAGTCCGGCACCTTCTTCTGGCACCTACATGGGCACCTGCACACACCCTTGCACGTATACTCACCAAAATAAATAAATAAGCACACAAACAGATAAATGATATTTAAATAAATAGTTAAAATTGGAAAAATAAATAATAAAGCAGATTCTCACAATTCCCTTACGTATCCTGCTCTGCTTTCATCTCACTGGGATGCTTGTGGGCTGGAGAGATGACTGAGCTGTTAGGAGCTCTCATTGCTCTTCCAGGAAATCCCAGTTCATTCTGGTACCCATGCTGGGTGGATTATCACTGCCTGCAACTCCAGGGACCCAGTGGTCTGTTGTGGGTGCCCTGGACAGACAGACAGACAGACAGACAGACCCACACATACTTCAAAACAAAATTTAAAGAACAATGTGTCTCTACACGATTGCAAGTTGATCAAAACCTACTGTTGAGTATTTTGGTTTGGTTTGGTTTGGTTTTTTTGCTTCCATTCTTACTAGAGAAACCAAACCAGCCTTTACTCAAGATGCAACCTGAGTTATTTCTAGTAAAACAGTGGTTATCAATCAACAGGTGGGTCACGACACCCCTCCCCCCCATTCAACTGGCCCTTTCACGAGGGTCACTTATGACCATCTGAAAACACAGACATTTATGTTATGATTCATAACAGCAGAAAAATGACAGGTATGAAGTAGCAATGAAAATAATTTTATGGTTGGAGGTCACCACAACATGAGGAACTGTATTAAGGGTCACAGTGTTAGGAAGGCGAGAACCTCTGGTGTAGTCAGTTCACAAATGAGCCTTCATAAAGGACCCCATTATTGTCCTGGGAGGCTACAGCTTAGCTAGGAACTATGAGACACTCAGTAGCCTACTGCAAGGTGCTGGCTCTTAGTGGATACACTGTTTATATCTGGGAACTTTCAGTGATTTGTTTTATTTTGTCCTGTTCTGTGTTTTGTTTTGTTTTCATATCTTCCTGCTCTTTTACTTGGAAAATACTTCCTAAACCCCAGGAAAATTCTGTATTATACACAGGGTCGAAGCTGGCAGGCCACAGGCTTGTTATATTTGGCTTTGAAGTTTTCAGTTGTTTAAAAAAAAAATCAGGGCTGGAGAGATGGCTCAGAGGTTAAGAGCATTGCCTGTTCTTCCAAAGGTTCTGAGTTCAATTCCCAGCAACCACCTGGTGGCTCACAACCATCTGTAATGAGGTCTGGTACCCTCTGCTGGCCTGCAGGCATACACACAGACAGAATATTGTATACATAATAAATAAATATTAAAAAAAATCAGCCAGGCAGTGGTGGTGCATGCCTTTAATCCCAACTCTCCAGAGGCAGAGACAGGTGGATCTCTGAGTTCAAGGCCAGCCTGGTCTGTAGAGCAAGTTCCAGGATAGCCAAGGTTACAGAGAGAAGCCCTGTCTCAGAAAAGAAAAAAAAAATCAGAAAATCTGGCCAAAAGAGAGTGAGGCACCTCATCTCCACTTGCCCTCTCATTCAACCTCCAGTTCTGCGTCTGGCTGCTATATAGTTAGAGTTTGTGACCACATTAGGCGTGGGGAAGACACACGCAGCCTCACGTGCTAGAAAAGGCAGGTAGCTTCTTTTCACTGCCACCCTTTAAAGGCTTACTCTAGAGTCAAAGAACTGGAAAGCGAGGTGGCCAGCACAGCAGTCTCTGGTTTGCTGGGCACTGTGAGGAAGTGGGCGTCCCCATAAGGAATGACTGGACTGAGTTCTTGGTTTCGATTTCCAGTGGTACGAGGGAGGAGAGGATTTCTTCAGTAGATACAGAGGCCTGACATTATAAAGCAGTTTGGTTCTCCCTCAGGGTAAGTTGGTGATGGAGCTGATATCATAGAAAACACATCAAGGAGTTGTGTTCTTTGCCCCATTCATTCCCTGAATGTTGTGGAGCAGGTGTGACATTCCAGGTGTTTTTCCTGATGTGAGGGGTGGAGATGATTCCATCCTGGTCAGCCTTGATTTCCGGGAGAGGCAAAGAGAGGAAGTGGTTTTTGTGGGAACAACCTCGCTGATTTGGAGATCCCTTGTGGCTCCCGTCTTTACCCTAAATAAGGAATTCGCCCCTGTCTTCCTCTAAGAGAAGGGATGTAAAACCGGCAAGCAGATATCCAAACCAAAACCTACAGGGAACAGAACATACAGTGATTCGCTTGTCTGTGCAGATGCTAAGCCCAGACCTTGTTGGGAAACTTTAGCTAACCACATAGAGTTGTGAATTCCTGTGCCAAGATCACTCCTGAAGAACTTTGATTGTGGAGACTGCGCAGTTAAATAGTGTGGACCTTTGCCACATGAGGTAACCCCCTAGGAAGGGAATTTTTAGACTAACCTGTGGGGACCCTTTATGGCCCAGGGACAAATTGTCTTTGCTCTACACCACTTCATTTTAAAGACTCAGTTGCTCTCATTAAAAACTGGAAGTTGTGTTGGGCGTGATGACAGCACACCTGTGATCCAGCGCTTGGGAGGCTGAGGCAGGAGATTGACTGTGAATGCAAGACCAGCCTGGAATACAGATAAGATGCAGTCAGGAAAATATAAAACAAAGACAGGGAGTTTTGCATAGAGTCATCAGTATCCTAAAACCTTGGAAGACCTGGCACATCATTGGGGCCACATTGGGGCCACATTACCACGGGGCAACCACGGGAGGGGCCTTCATGTGCCCTCACCTCAGTCTCGGCACTTCCTGGTTTCTGAGTTCTCATTCTGCCCTCTCTCCTCATTTCCACTGTTATTTTTTATTTTTACAATGTCCACCCTAATAGAAGCAAGCAAGAAGCAAGAGATGTTTGTAAAAAACAGGAAAGGCTCGGAAAGGGATGAGTTACATCGTATCAGACAGACATGCAGAGGGGCTTGTGCCATTGTCATTTCGCGGCTTAACTGTTTACTTCTTATGTTTTCAGTCCCTTGGCCACATCCCCTGGAATTCTCACTGGAGACCAGTGGTTCTCAAACTTCCTAATGCCACAACCCTTTAATACAGTTCATGGCGTGGTGACCCCCAACTATAAAATTATTTCATTGCTACTTTATAACTGTAGTGTTACTACTGTTATGAATCATAATTTAAATATCTGAAATGCAGGATATCTGATATTCACAGAATGAGAGCCGTGTAGTATAAACATTTCAAAACCCTTCCCCACCTACACCAACCTGTGACGTCATTTCCTTCATTTTCATCTTAAGAATATTTGCCTGTGGTCATTTTCAAAGCTAGCCGCTGCTATAATTCCTCCTGGAGTATAACCCCCATTCCTCGCTTAGCATCCCTCATCCTGTGCAAGTATAATCCCCCAATGCTTACTTAGCATCCCTCATACTGTGCGCTCCTGAAAAAAGAGGGCATTTAAGGGGTTGGGAGATGGCTCCAGGGGTAAACATTTGCTATCCAAGGGCAAGGACCAGGTTTCGGGTCCCCACAACCCACAAAAGACTAGACACAGTAGCACAGCGTTCCTACTCAAAGCAGGACATGGGAAGAGGATAATCTCTGGAAACTCATGGGCCAACTAGTTGGGCATATGCCGTAGTGACCAGGACATCTCAAACAAGGTAGAAAGTGGAGATGGGCACCCAAAGTAGTCATCTGACCTCTACACATGTGTCATGGCGCACGCGCATCTTCACTCACAGATATGAACGCACACACATACACACACACAAACTTTTTAGTGGTGGGAAATGAGAGCTTCTTAGAAGTAGAATGGCGCTGCCTCTCATTGTGCTGGCTTTAAGAACGCTGTCGTTTTCACACCTTTGTCCCAGGGTTTGGTATGGAAAATGGAGCCTTCACTTTTGTGCCGTCAGGACATTGTTCTAGTAGAACAAAGCAGCCAGACTGTCTGAGATGCTGCGAGTGTGTCTGCCCACCTGAGGGGAAGAGGAGCAGCGGCCTGGGTGTTAGCTGTGCTAAGATCCCCGCGTGGAGCAGCAGCCTGGGTGTCAGCTGTACTAAGATCCCCGCATGGAGCAGCAGTCTGGGTGTTAGCTGTACTAAGATCCCTGCGTGGAGCAGTGGCCTGGGTGTTAGCTGCGTTAAGAGCCCCGCGTGGAGCAGCGGCCTGGGTGTTAGCTGCGCTAAGATCCCGCGTGGAATTCCATGGCGCTGCTTCAAATCTCCGACCAGCAGCTTGCTAAGGAGAATTTCATGAACTTACAAAGACATTTGCCTTAGACAAGGTATGTTCAGCCATAACAAGCAAGATTTTAGGCAAGCTGAAACAACTTCCATGACACGTAGAGTTAAAATATTTCCATTGTAAATCCTTCCTTCATGGTAAGCTCTCTCTCTCTCTCTCACACACACACACACAACACACACCAAAAAAGTGGGGTTTTTTCCATTCACATTATCAATGACTGCAAACAAAACCCCAAGTTATATAAACCCATGACTGAACCCTCCATGGGAATCTTCAGTTCCTTTTCAAACTTGATCTAAGAGTTGGAGCAGGTAACCTACCTAGTTCTAATCTTTGTTTCAGATCTCTGTCTTCTCTGTGGCTTTTGTCACCAGCCTGCAGCATCTGCAGCTGGCCTGCAGCTTTCCAGTGCGGAGCTGACAGTGACAGCCTTGGTGAATGACAGCTGCCATCTGTCCCTTAAGTGACGGTGTCTTGCAGACAAAATTGAGAACAGTCTACTGTCTTCCGCTGCAAACACACATACACTGTGTTTGTTTCAAACAAGCTTTAGCTCTTAGAAGGGAGGACACTGATCCACAAGAACCCACGGGGGAGATGAGGAGAGTTTCTGGAAGATGAATACAGGTACACAGCCCTGGCGGGTGGCAGAGCTCAGAAGGGCTGGGCGGAGCAGGCTGCTGCTCTGTGCAGAGAGCACTTCAGCATCCCTGAGGAGGGAAGTGGCTTCAACCTCACCTCCACCAACAGACTTTCTCTGAGTCTTCTGAGGTCCACTGCACAAATCATGAGTGACATTAAGAGGAATAAATCATTCCTGCCTTCATGTTGCCCCAAATAGGCAGAGACATAGACCTCTAAATGCTGTCCCAGATGCTTATGAGCAAGGGACTTGAAGTCATCCTCTCAGCCACAGTGAGAGTCAGTTCTGTCCATCAGGACGATTGAATCAGAATCAGGAACACAGGTTTCCCGAGACAGTTGGAGGCAGGAACTGTGTTCTGAGAGCCCCTGGGCAACAATGCTGTTGCCATCCTTGGGCTAAGCTCTGTCACTGCTGAGACTGAATTTTTATGTTCTTTAAAGATTTGTTTATCACATACACAGTATTATGCCTGCATGCCAGAAGAGGGCACCACTAGACGTGGTTGTGAGCCACCATGTAGGTGCTGGGAATTGAACTCAGGATCTCTGAAAGAACAAGCAGCACTCTTGACCCCTGAGCCATCTCTGCAGCCCCAAGAATAAATAAAAAAAAAATATCAAGTGACCCCAGTGTTTATAAATACAACCTCAGATGCTGGCCAATAGAGGATCAATGGGGCCTTGTCTGGTGGTTCTGGAGCAACCACCACCCCTCAACTAAGACCAGGTAGAGCAACAAAGGCAAGATGCTTTTCGGCTCTGTAATACCTTATCCAGCTCAGACAGTCACGGGGATCGGTTCCACTGTTAAGAGAGGAGGAGAGAGGGGAGGCCAGGGCAGGAGCTGGAGACTAGCAAAGGGCCTTCCAGGTTCTCTCCAAAGACTGTCCTAAGGACTGAACAACCAAGAGCCAATATGTGTAAATCTCACAGGAAGGACTTTTGATGGCTCAGAGTAACAGTGCCCCTGTGCGGGGATGCAGACCTGAGTCCAAATCCCCAGCGCCCACATCGTGAAATCAGAGCATGGTAACACAGGTGTGTAACTCCAGCACAGGCGGGTGGAGACAACCGTCTGGCCAGCCTCGCCAACAGAGTGAGCTTCCGGTTCAGCAAGGACCCCATCTCAAGGCAGAAAGGAAGACAGCAGCAATACAGAAGGACAGCCAGCATCCTCTTCTGGCCTCCCATACATTGACTTATGGACATGACATAAACACCCTAAGCGTGCAATGCACACATGCATACACATGCACACATACAAACACACTAATAGTGATGATGATGATCATATTTCTAATCCCGCAGGAGTTACCTCTCCCCCATCACCCATTTTTATCCACAGCCTTGACGGCAAAAATGTGTTTTTTCATGTGTCCTTCTTCAATTATTTGGCATTCGCTTCTACCGAACGCACCCGTGTTTCCCTGCAGCCAGTGGGGAGTCGGTGTGAGCACCGTTAGCCGTGGTGTCTTCTTTTTGGTGAATCCCCTCTGCCACCCATTATCATGCGTGTATGTCAGAGTTGCGGTCATTTGGAGCACCCCACGGGATGAGACACAGGTCCCAGTCTTATTTCTCCCGGCAACTCCAGATTGAACTGTGACGCGCCGTTTCTGAGGAGGAAGGTTCTCACTCAGAGGAAAACAACAGTTGATTTGGTTCTTGGTGCGTACGATCCGTGTGGGTGCATTTGCTAAACACTGCTACCCCTGGGTATCTTAACCACCGGAACATGCTTCTAGTGAGATGTTGTTTTATAGCTGGCTATCTTTACTGTCTCAGTGAGCGTACTTTAATTAACAAAATTCCAACCCACTGACAGGTCATCTAGGGCAAACTACAGGCATGGATTTTAATTTTCACTCGTGGTGATTTTTGTTTGTTTAGTTTGGGGTCAGGCCTTCTTGGGAGTTTGGGGGAGTTTCCTGTCTTCTTGTTTTCGGCAGTCGGCACTGGGAACTTGCGATTTAAGTAGAAACTATCAACACTCCCAATCTAACTCACTTTCTCCTTTCAGGTCTTAGCATTTTTCTGTAACTTTGGAAGTTGTGCTTCACCTTACACTGCTATTTCTGGTCATTTTTATTTTACACTTAAGAAATTTCCTTTAAAAAAAATAAACCCTCCACTTCTATCACTTGAATGTCCCTCAAATGTGCCTAGAGGTTTCACTTCAGGTGTTTCTCCCCAGCTCTGCGATCATGACCTCTGCCCCAAGTTAAATCTCCTGGCTTATTTCTTCCTTTCTGTCTTTCCCTTTTATTGCTCATTGGCCCCAGTATATTTTAAAAGCAGGAAACTGAGCCGACACACCAGTTCTTCCAGCTCCTCCCGGTTGCGGTTGCGGTGACCGCAGTTGCGGTGCCCCCCCCCCTTGCCCATCCCTTGGCTGCGCTGTGCCAGGGACTTGATTAGCATGTTGCTCTGAAAGCTATATTTTCTCCCACTCATGAAGCTGCTTGCTGTGGCTCCGAGAGACCAAGCTTGCTCCCTTCCATCTTCTATCTTGAGTCCTTTTTGACTGGTGCCTACTTCTTGACCCCCACACGACTCCCACAGTGCCTTGCCTGAGAGAACAGCGCAGAGTTTCACATATCTTGGTAAAATAGCAGGAGTTTCCATGAGTAAAGAGGGGTACCACTTATCTAATAGTGTTTCAGTCAACTAACAGACTTTCCATTTCCTAATGTGAATATAAACTCGGGGAGCTATCAAAATATATCTGCCTTCAGTAACCATCACTTTACTTATGCATAGATACATGAAATCATATTTAAAAGTATGCTTTAATTTAGAAATATGGTGTATGCGCCTCGTGCCCATTTCAGAAATGTCTCCACAGGTAACAGGAACACATTGGCCTGACCTAAGGCAGTGAGTCTCCTAACCTTCATGGGCAGAGGCGGACAGTCCTGGCCTGTGAAGCTGCTGCCCATAGTAATGGGCACTTACAGCAATGTCCAAATGTGCTTTTTCACAGAGAAAGCTGCTCTCCACATAATGCGTACTCCAGGAAATCTAAAAACAAAATCTATTACATTCTCTGCAAATTTTTATTTTTATTTTGAGACAAGTTCTGTCCTAGAACTCGCTCGGTAGACCAGGCTGGCCTCGAACTCATGGAGATCCCCCTGCCTCTGCCTACTGAGTGCTGGGATGAAAGTTGTGAGCCACCAGGCATTCTCTGCATCTTTTTAAGAAGTTCCATAGCATGATCATTTTTCAGTATCCAGACTAGTACTGATGGATTGCTCTGATTTTCTAGCCACGCAATATGTTTCTTCCTGCTCTCTCTCTCTCTCTCTCTCTCTCTCTCTCTCTCTCTGTGTGTGTGTGTGTGCGTGCGCGTGCGTGCGCGTGTCATGGCACACTTGTGGAGGTCAGAGGATAGCTAACAATAGTCAATTGTCTCCTCCAGCCAGGTAGGTTCCGAGGATCCAATTCATGCCATTAGGCATGACAGCAAGCACCTTGACCCACTGAGTCTCAACGGCCTTGGGTTTTATTGTTGTTTTATGTAATTAAAAAGATTTCCACTTCTTAGAATGATGGTGTGGATCACTCAGCCAATTCTTGCATTCATGTTTTATTGTCCAGGACAAAGTACATGCCAAAGCATGAAGCCCATGACACAAGAACCAGAGCCTCCCAAAAGGAAGTGTGTCCAATATTTTGAGCTGTAATAAAATCTACAAATTCTAAGCTACAGATGTCCTGTAAGCTTGGAAAAACAAACTTTGTTTTTGGAGGCTGATGAGATTAGTTTAGACCTCAATTCTAGATATCTGTGTAGAGATGTCTAGCAAGGGCCAACAAGGTGACTCAGTCAGTAGGGGCACTTGCCACCAAGCCTAAAGACCTAGGTTTGATCTTTGGAACCTACACAGTGGAAAAAAAGATCTGACTACCAAAGGTTTTCCCCTGACATTCATATGCACCCTATGGCATGGGTGTTCCCATACATTTACACACAATAAATAAAATAAATGTAAGGGACATTAAAATTTTTTACATGTGTAAGAAAGATAATTAAGTACAAGAAGTGTACCTAATTTGGAAAAGCCACTGGTGATAGCCAGAAGAAATTGTAAATCCCAAAGACAGACCACAGAAGCTACCAGCAGTGAAATTATCAGAAACATGCTACAGAAGAACTTCTTCCTGGACTCAAGGAGATGAAAACCAGCTTAGATTTCAGCAGAGAAAACAAGCAGCGAGATAAGAGATCGGGAAATAACCTTGTAGCCATTGAAGAGCTAAGAATGACAGGCAAGCCACTTCAAAGTGGTGGGTTGTTAGTAGATTAGACACAGCCGAAGAGTGAATTGCCAAAAAGGACATCTCAGAGGGGAAATCATCATCCTACCAGTAAAATCAAAAGAATAGAAAATACAGAAGAAAAGAAAAGGATTACGAGGCAAAGAGAACACAGTATGCTGTTGTAACTGGCCTCTTAGAAACAGAGGGAGTAGCTTAAAAGACAAGGAGAAAAGCCAGAAGTTAAACAGATCACTCAGTTAGGATCTGTCTTTAAAATCTGTGTGTATGTGGGACTAAGTCTGACAACCTGAGCTCCTCCCTGGGACAAACATGGAAGGAGAGGACAAAGTCTCAAGTTGTCAGCTGTCCTCACAATCCCACTGTAAAACATGTGCATTCACACACACACACACACAAATGAAAGAGATAGAAATGTATGTATGAGTACCTAGACATGGTGAAAGTATAGAAGCCAAAGATAGATAGGAGGCTTTAAAGGAAGATGGAGGGGAGAAAGATTTCATTCAAAGCAATGACAGGCTAAAGGTAAAAGTTTTACTCAGCAAGAACATGGAAGCCACAAAAAGTACAATGGCACGTTTCATACTGAAGAATAACTGTCTAACAGTTCTTCATACTTGAAGAGAGATAAAAGACTTTCAATTTCAAGTAGATAAAACAGACTTAACTAAAAAGAATTCCCAGTGGTTACTTTTAAAATATAAGCAATGGAGATCAAAGAACCTATTAAATAAATGGATAAATCAAGATTAATATTGGATAAATAAAAGTAATAATGTCTCAGTTAAGTGTGTAGAACTATATATCTAATTTCCTATGACAATGTATTATAAAATAGTATCTGAATTAGAAAAGGCCAATAGAGCTAAACTCTAGACTCTATATTAGATGACAAAAAGAAAACCTGTTAATTCACGATAGATTTTATGAGCACAGATGAAGCCATCTTTGATAAATAAAAAGCAAATATTAAGGTGAGGCTAGGAGATAAATTTCAAAGCACTAGGAAGTAGGATTAAGCAAATATTAAGGTGAGGCTAGGAGATAAATTTCAAAGCACTAGGAAGTAGGATTAAGTAACGTTGTGACCGTGGGATGAAGAAATGTTTCATAAGTAGGGCACAGCAAGCTCTAGTCCTAAAGGAAAGAACTGAAAAAATAATTGTATCAAAAGTGGAATCCAGGGTCAGGAGGACGACATAGCAGCTAAAGGCATGTACCACAGAAGCCTGGGGACCTGAGCTCAAGCCTGGGAACCCTGTAAAAGTGACGACTCCACAGAGTTGTCCTCTGACCTCCAGTCAAGTGCCGCGGCATGTGCACACACATGTCCAACACACGCGCATACACGTACACACAAATGTACACAGATATGTGCACGTACACACACGCACACACAGTACACACACACATGTACACACACGTACACACACACAAACACTCACTAAAAAATTTATAAAAATAAAAGTAGAAGCTGTATTCATGTAGACAGTAATGGAGCTGAAGCCAAGAGTGGGAAAATAATTAGTAACATGAATGAATAACAAGACTCAGAGCCCAGTAGAGTATTGACTGACAGGTCTCAACGAAGTGTTCACAGGAGAGATTCCGGGTACCTGTCACATAGGCTAATACGCTCAAGCTCATACAACAGGGAGATACTTATGGGTACGGCCGAAGACCACTGCACACCAGCACAGTGCCCCAGATGAAAGGCCTGACAGTGCCAACTGTTGACGAGGATGCGGAGTGATGGGAATTGTCCACCAGGCTGGTGGGAATATACATGGCATTATTTTAGAGAACAGTCTGCCATTTTCCATATACAGCAATTCTGTCCATGTATGCATATCCCATCAAAATTATTTTCATGAATTGTAGTTAATTCATAAAAGACCCAAACTAAAAGTTAATCATCAATCAATCACAGGGGCTGGCAATAAATGTCAAGTAGTGAAATACTTGAGAATTTGTCATGAGAAATGAATCTTGTTGTCACTGAGCGAAAGAAATCAGATTTAAAGACATAAGCTGTACTGTTCTGTTTGTATAAAACACCACGAAAATATTAGAATTCAGGGGAGGGTTTGGTGTGTGGCTTTGAGGAAGGATGTTTGCTCATAGCACATATAAGCTTCTGGCTTTGGTTCCAAACTTAAAAAAAAAAAAAAAAAAAGACAGGAATCAAGGCAGGAGGGAGGTTAGTAGATCGAGAGGAAGAAAGGTGTGAGGGTTTTATTTGAAGGACAGTGAGGGCGTCCATAAAGTACACTTCGGGTCTGAGCAGTGTTTGCACAGGTGTGTCCACTTGGAGATTATTTCTCGGGCTGTATACTTATGGTCTGTGCATTCTTTCTGTTTGCGGGTTTACTTTAATTAAAAGGTAATAGTAAACAGAAATGAAATCGGGAGTCTCCAGAAGTCTGTGAGATTTATAAGGGCACAGACTGGTGGCCTGAGGTCCAACTGGCCTGCCTCTCTTCCTCCACCCACCACTCTGAAGTAATCTCTCCTCAGGGACTGACTTTGGCTGAGAAACCTGAGGCTCCCAGAGCAATATGCTAATGAGAGAAATGTTTTTCTGTGCCCAGGTCAAGAAAACGACCGAAGCCACCCTCCAGACTATCCAAGATATGGTCACTATCGAAGACTACGATGTGTCCGAGTGCTTCCAGCACAGCCGGTCCACAGAGTCCGTCAAGTCCACCGTGTCTGAAACCTACCTGAGTAAACCCAGCATCGCCAAGAGACGTGCTAACCAGCAAGAAACGGAGCATTTCTACTTCATGGTGCGCCCACTCCCCAGCCTCTCCCGACGGAGCCCAGGGCCTCGCTTGCCTTGGGCACCTCTGCCATGACGCCACAGTCTCCTGGAGGCCTTGATTTAAAAATATGTTCACCTGCACACCCTCACAGTTCCAGACTGAGCCGGTCCGGGTGGGCATTAGGAGATGGGATTTCTTTGAAACAGACTGGAAGGAGGTTGGGTGTTGAGCAGATGTGAGGATGTCTTACTCAGTTATTCCTCCATCTTGGTTTTTTGAGACAGGTTTCTTTCTGAACCAGTAGTCAATGTGGTCAATCAAGCCCCTGGGATCTTCCTGTCTCCACCCCTCACCCTAGTGCCAAGGTTACTGATACGTGCCCAGTACTGGAGACCGGAACTCAGCTCCTCCTGCCCCTTTTTCCCCGTCCAGGCTCCCTCCCCCATTCATGTGGGTACAGGTCATTGGGGAGTTTGCTAAAATATAGCCCATTTCAACAGATCTGGGGAGGAAGAGCCCAGCGCTTGTATCTCCCATTGGCTCCCAGGAGATGGCTGACTCCGCTAGACTAGAGACCACACTGGGAGTAGCAGAACTCTAGGACACAAAGCAGCTACACTTTAGCACCCCTCTTGGAAGGCCCTAGACGCTGAATGGGTTTAAGTTCTTACCTATCCTTTTGCAGAAACTCCGAGAGTTCTTGGAAGGCAGTAATCTCATCACAAAGCTTCAGGCTAAGCATGACTTGCTGCAGAGGACTCTTGGAGAAGGTCGGTCACTGGGAGCAAACGGGAAAATGATTTGGCCTGTGTGTTGTGTGATGAGTGTTCCTTGAAGAGTGTGAAGTGTATGTGTATGTGTGCGTGTGTGCGTGCGCACACACACATGCCTTCAACTTATGTACATTTAGATTCAGTTGGCCTGTCTCACTGAGAATTGTGTTCTTCTCTGAAGCCATTTTAAGCTTAGAGGTAAATCCAAGCAAGACTATCTCTGGTGTGGAGGTTCCTTTAGGGAGGGACCCACACCCACTGACCCCAGTCTCTGCTTGCTCTACTTGGGGTGGGGAGGTCTCTGCCCTCCAGGCTCACCCCTGTCCATTTGCATGGGCTAATAACTGCCCCATCTGTTGCCTTTTGGGATTGTAGAAACCAGTTTGTCCAGTCTGGGCGATTTTCTTTTTCTTCCCGTAGGCATTGTTGGTAGTTGAGAAATGATCTAATGGTATATGTACATTCCTGTGTGTGGTCACAACACAATAGCATTGGTTCTAACAAAGCATTCTCAGAACTAGGCATTGTTCTGAATTATAGTCTTAACTGGGTACTGTGAGCTTCCTCATCTCTACAAATGAGGAAACTGGGGTAGGGTGTACTACAAGCAAAGCGGACTATATAAACACCATTGCTTCCCTTTTTTGTCTTCATAAAATGTAGAAAGGAAAAACAAACCTATTCAGGCAAAGCCCTACCTTAGTTAAGTGTCTGGGGTCTAAAGCTTCAGTTCTTTTTATTCACACTAGATCCTGGTGGGTATTGGGAAAAGGACAAGAGAAACTACAGGGTGGGGTGAGAGGATGGGGTGTGGGAATGGCTGAATTCAACAGAGACTCCTAGGCCTAGAAAGGCCAGTCAGCCTTTATGAGCACTTGCTGGGCTCTGTTGTGGGTTTCCAGCACCCACGTGGTGGCTTGCTCCAGTTCCTGGGGATCTGGTGCCCTCTTCTGGCCTCTTCAAGCAACACACACATACACATATACACACATACACACACACACACACACACATGCACAGTGCATTCACATACATACAGTCTTAGACATAAAAATCAATAAATCTTTAAAAAAGAGTTTTCTGTCTTATACCTGAGTTCTGCCTCCTGCATTCTGGAACCTTCCTTGCCCACAAGGCAGTGTAGCTACCATTTTGCCTTATGGTTTGCTTCAAAGGAGTTATCCTCCTCAGGGAATGGCCACAGGCAAAGGCTACCATGCATAATCTCCGCTCCCAGGGTCTGGGTTGAAAGGCAGTCATACCTAAGAAAAAAGTTTTGTTTTAGCTATTAAAAAGCATCCAAGAAAAATAAAATAACTAAATGTGTCAACTTTGATTAAAATCTGAACCAAAAGGCAAAACTTAAAACTTATGAAGGTCATTTTAAGCGTAACGGAAAATGAATATAATCTATATGTTAAGTATTACTGACTTAATTTTCCTATGTATTATAATGATACTGTGGTCATAAAGAGAATGTTCTTATTCTTGAGAGGAAAAAAAAAAAAACAAGAAACAAAAAACATTGTCCAGAACTTACTTCCCCATGGCATGGTTCAGGACTTTTAAAAGGAGACAGACATACATACATACATACATACATATATCATACATACAAACATATATACAATTATGAAATCTAAGTGCAGATGATCGGTGTATTCCTTGTACTGTTCTTTGATCTCCTCTGTAGGTTTAAACTTTTTTGTAAACCTTTTTATCTCTGAATAGTTTTCTTGTATAATCATGTCTTAGTTTTGTGGGTTTTTTTTTCCTTTTCTCTCATAATGAATTCCCTTTTTTCTCTCATTTTTTCACAAGTGCCCAGTATTTCACACAATGCCCTCGAGGTCCTTTGCTGCCCCCAGAGAATAGCATTCTCCTCAGGGCAGGGAAAGGCTGTTAGCCAGGACTGAGAGCCCCCGTGGACACGGCGAGATCGAGGGACCCGAGCTGTGCGCCTGCTCGTCCTTGGCACCGTGCACAGTCAAGGGTTACTGTGGCTTGGAGCAACATTCTGCAGTTTTTATGTTAGTCATTCAGCATGAATTCTTGTCTGTCTCCCAGAGAGAAAAGCCCCACTGGTTAATGTTAATCTCCATGTCATTCTTGGATCGGGCTACATTTTGGCTTTGTAGGCTGAGACCGTTTGCCAAAGGCTGTCCTTAGCCACACTCCGTAAAGCTGTCATACCTTGTGAACGCTAAGACAGGGTTCCTTTGTCTGGGAATTTCTTTCAGTGGGCTCCAGTATCCCTGGTGTGACACTCAGTTAACTCTGTGAAAGGGACCTGGACGGTTTTCATCAGGGTGCTATGCACTAACTCGGTACAGACCTCTGCTGCTCTTGGTCCAATAATTTGTGCCAGCTTGACATCAGCTGCTGGTCACTCATGGATGCGTAGTTTGAACCTCCAAGAGAAGCTGAGCAGAAGACACACACACACACACCCTTTAAAAGGGTTCAGCCCGTGTAAGCCTGCTGACTTTCCATGAAAGCCCTGTTCCTGTTAATAGGCTTACAACAAGGGAGACTAGGAGGGTTAAGGGCGCCTGTCCCGTGGAAAACAGTCTAACAGGGAGCCCTTAGGAAGGAATCCAAGTCCCATCTGGTTAAATAAGGTTAGTAGTCCAGGATTAAGTGGCGTGTTTGGGGACTGGCTTGACACTTCAGATAGGAATACCTCTGAATTCTCCTAGACTTGCTGCTGCGAAAACGGCCTTCCTAGTAAAACCAAATAGCCCGGCCCTGGGATTTAGCAGCTGATCGTCCACAGACGAAACTCTAGCTACAGACATGTGTTTGGCCTGTCTTGCTGCCGGCTCTTGGCAGGCTACCAGTGGCCCAGTCAGTTCTTTGATTTACAACCCAGCAAAGCAACTGAATCAGGCTCCTAAGGCACCATTCTCCAGACTCAGACTTCCAGGACTTTAAAAACCACCAGAATAGAAAGAAGAAACACGTGGGTATGGAAGCCACGCTCATCTCCCCCCCAGCCCAACAAGGCTGCTAGATCTTTTAGGGAGATAGTTTCTTTTTTGAATGGAAGTTGAGTCGGCCACGGTAAATGAGATCTCTATCTATAAAACTGGGACATAGAAATTTTTTTTCGTCTAATAATGAGCTTTCATGTTCACATCAGGTTCTTTCTTTGTGTGAGGTGTTCGGAGGTAAGAGGGGTAGAAATATCTGTACAGCTAAACAGAAAAATGTGCCGGTGCGAGCCCATCTCTGCATTACATTGTTTCTTCTCCTAGACATGCCGCTTTTGACAAAGGAATTAAATAGGTTATCTTGGAATAATCCATTGTCTGCCTTTGAGTAGGAGCACAAATATTCTTTCAAAAGAGGATCGGATTGTGAATAATAATGTCTCCTTACAGAAGCACCCAATAGTTGGAGTTAGGAAGGAAAGCGGCTGGAAAGTTGGCTCACCAGCCTCTCCTTGGGGAAGCAAACCAAAGGTCCAGTTCCAGCTAGGCATGTTGTAAATAGGATTTTTTAGGTCTTTTTTCTCTTAGACCTCAAGTTGCCCCCAACCTTCATTTTGAATAAAAAACATTTAAGTGTGAAAGATAATTTTCTTCAGAATTGTGAAATAAAATATAAGAGGATTAAAAGAAGCCCGTTATCCAAGATTGCAGTCCCAGCACTTGAAGGCAGAGGCAGGAGGATGGAATGTTCAAGGTGAGCACTGGAAGCTTTGGCATTTCTTTAGGAAGGCGAGTCGTCCTTGCTTATGTGTTATTGATCTGTAATGATGACACAGATTAAAAACTAAAGCCCCTTTCTCCGTGGAGATGCACACGGGACTGATCCCCAGAAAAGCCGTCGATGTGGCCGTGCAGTTACGCCGTGACTCCACGGCGCTGCTCTCAGTTCGTTATTCCAAATGGATTCTGTGTACATTTTGTCAGCCATAGGTGGGAGGAGCAAAATAATACAAGTTGTCTTATCATTTATCTTTTTCTCAGTCGAGGAAATAATTGATTGGGATAGTTGAGCAAAAATATCAAAGTTTCCAGGTTAGAAAATATTTCACTTCTCCTAATCATCAGTGTCTCTAATATTGGACCACATGAAGGTGATTGGGCTGTGCTCCTCAACTTAAATGTGAAGGTATTTAGTAATTTGCACGGTCACATGTCTGTGTCGTTTTTAATTTAATTCATTATTTTGTATTTTATTTTAACCATACCAGGCAGGTCAAAGTATAAGCTGGGGTCCATTCCTTCCTTCTAGGATTGCTCACAAAGTGTTGTCCAGGTTTAAGTGCAGATGTGCATGTATATGTTCTTGTTCATGTGGATATGTGCACGTGTGCATATGCATGTATGTGGAGGCCTCAGAGGTCAACAATATCTTTTTGGTTCTTTGAGACAGGGTTTCGTTGTAGCTTTAGAGCCTGTCTTGGAACTAGCTCTTGTAGACCAGGCTGGCCTTGAACTCACAGAGATCCACCTGCCTCTGCCTCCCAAGTGCTGGGATTAAAGGCGTGCGCCACCACTGCCCAGCTCAAAATATCTTTCTGGGTCACTCTACACCTTATGTTTTTCAAACAGGATCTCTCACTGAAGCAGGCACTTACCAATGGGCTAGGTTAGCTGGCCAATGAGCTCCAGAGATCCTCCTGTCTCTGCCCTACCGAGCACTGGGTTAGAGTCATGTACCAGCACATTTAGTTTTTACATAGTTATTGGGATCTGAACTCAGGTTCTCATGCTTACATGGCAGGCACATCACCTACTGAGCCATCTTCCCAGTGCCAAAACGTATGTGATGTGTGTGTGTTTGTGCATGTGTGTGCGTGCGCACATGTGTGCATGTGTGCTGTGCGTGTGTGTGTGTCTGCTCACATGTGGCATGTGTGTATGTGTGTGTGCGTGTGTGTATGTGTATGTGTGCGTGCGTGTGTGTGTGTGTTAGGGATGAGCATTGAACTCACAGCCTCCCGAATGTTCAGCAAGTTCTCTACCACTGAGCTCCATCCCCACCCCAACTGCTACATTTTTTAAGGTACTGTATGTAGTACACTGATCGGGATTTCAGATCTGTAATTAAAATAAACCTCAACCTTAGGCCAGGCCCATGCCACACTAACACAGCCTGGGTCAGGTCATGTTTTTGTGTGCTCCATCTCTTCCGTAAAGTAAGAAAAATAATAGAAGCTACTTCATAAAAGTTATGAAAACTATGAGTTAGCATATTTAATATAAAGTGCTCAGGCCAGGTATGGAAACACAAATACTGCCAGTCCCCAGGGGCTAAAGCAGAACATTCAGGAGTGCTAGGCTACAGCATACCAAAGTTGCCTAGTGTCACTGTCTCAAAATTAGTAAGGAAATATATAGTGCTTCAAACACTGGAGAGAACCTGTTGCTTATCTTCTGCTTAGGACATTTATTCAGATAGTTTCTGGTCTGTTTTTACTACTATAGCACACCAATGTCATGATAAAGCTTTGAACCTAGCAATACAATACAGACAAGCCAGATAGTGTCTGTCCCCTCAATCCTGGGCTCATCCCACTGATTCACCCTAGGTGATCTCAGCCAGCTCCTATGGCCTCAGCCCAAACAAAATGACAGGTACTCTCAGGCTTGTCTGTCATCTGCTCAAATCCAGTCTAGCCCAGTTTCCCATGGCATTTCCATTCGGATGGCCATCAGGTGCCATCTACCACACTCTGCTCACTGCAACTCTGGCTAGAATCTGATCTTGCCACAACTTGTATTGGCTCAGATCTAACTGGAGAAAGGGGTCCCCTGAGAATATCTCTTGGCCCCTATTTAATCAACACACATCAAGTCTCTCGCGTTACTAGTTATCAAGAAAGGAAAGTAGAGAGAGGGGCTCAGCTGTGGCCGGGGAGTGTTTGCTGACCACTCGCACCAGCCTGTTGTCCGGTTGGTTTTGTCTTGTGGCTGGGCTCACCTGCCTGTGCTCCATTGTGGCCTTTCTCCAGCCGTAGTTTCAGACTCCTTCAGAACCATCTCATCATGCTGCAAACAAACCAGCTGAATGGTTCCACTCTCCCACACCTTGCCACAGTCCCACCCTGAATGCAGGATGAGTAACAGCAGTTGTAGATGCTTGCACACTTGAAATGCGTACAGGCCGTGAGCGTGCTAGAATGATTCAGTCCTATTATTTACAACAAGAAGGTCATATGTAATGTATGAGAAGCAGCTGGCGGTTTAGATACAGAACTCTATGAAAGACTTTTCACTTACAAGGTGATAGACTGTAGAATAATTTAATGCCCTTGTATGTTGTCTGTGTCCTTTCAGAACAGGGAACACAAGTACCCTCCCGGTGCCCTGATTTCATACCACAGAGAGAAGACCAACTTAGTCTATGGGAAACTGTGTTCGCCCAACCCTATTTGCTCGTCTGTCAATCAAAAGAGAGCAAATAACTATCACTAGCATGGAACTTTTAGATATGCATGGTGTGTTTTCGTTTGAACTTAGTCAAACAGATCTCTCTTCTTTTTTTAAAAAAAAAAAAAAAAAAGAAACTGCCTCAAATTGCCAAATGAAACCTGTTTCTCTAGCCCATAGAATTTGTCAAATTTTGGATTGAGATTTTATGAAAATAATGACCTTGGATTATTTGTGATCATATGCTAGTTACATCTTTTCTACCAAGAGATCTGTAACTCGGTATTAACTCAGTATCCAGAGATAAGGGACTGATGCTACACAAGATTAACAAATCGAACCCACTGATTCCACTCAGGTTACTTATTGTATTTTATTTTATTTTTTGACAGGTCATAGAGCTGAATATATGACTACAAGGTATGAAGATACTTGATCATAATCTGTGGTCTGTCTCACTTTCTTTTCTCTTTAGCAAGAGCGATTGATAACTCCAGAAGATCATCCGGGCATGGGGCATGACGAAGCCAGCACTTTGAGGTGCTTGGGTTCTCGCCAGGTGACATGTACTAAGATTGTCTTTGGCGGAATCACAAAGCTCCTTAGTAGGCAGTTGCACCAGAGTTAGGTGGGCTTCATTTATCTCATCCCAAACACATGAGCTTTTTGGATAGACTGTTGACACTTTGATGATAATTTAGTTGACGGGTAACAGGGGGTGTGGAGCGACTGTATCAGTAAATGGAATCGCCTACCTCTCCAGTTCCTACTTGATGCTGTCTAAAAAGTAAAGATAGATTGAAATTTTTTTAGAATTTTAGATCTCTATCTACTTTTGAATCTGATATAAAATGTGAATTCTAACACATAGCACCTTTTAGACATCCTTCCTCCCTCCGCCCCTTCACCCATCCATGTAGGACGATAAAGCTTCTTGCCAGAACATTTGGAAGCAGATTCTGGTCTGAGTTGGGGAATGTTCGTGGCAACATTTGTTTCTGAATGGTGCCTTTTGTACAGCAGACAGACAGACATCACAGGAGTTGACGTAGCAAGACTTCACATGTTTGAGGCTGAGTTCTGGACGAGACAGGAGGCATGGGAAGGTCTCTAACAGATCTTCTAGCTTCTATATCTGATGCTTTGGTGCCCTAGGGTTTTGTTAACACCAGGGACCATCAATGGCCAGTTTGCAGATTCTCAGGGATGGTCAGAACCACCTCCCAAACGTTAACTCTCCTATGCAGGTTAGCCAATCCAGAGTCTATCTTAATTGGTTCTTTTACACGAGGTGACAGGCCCACCTGCCTGGACCCTCCATGGTAGAGTTCCAGGACACCCCTGTGCCTCTGAGTGCTGTAACGTAGCCCTGTCTCTTCATGGGCAGTCATCTCTTGATAACATAAAAATCAGTATTAGAAATCACGCATAGGATAATGAAGGGTGACATCATCAGGTAGCACTGATGAAACATTTGGCAGCCCGTTGTTGGACTTCCTCACAGCTACCACAGCCCTTCCTTCATGCGCAGCTTGGAATTTAGTGTATAAAAATATCCCAGAAATGTTAGCTGTGGAAGGACAAGGTGTGCTGTCTCAGAGAGGGCTCCACACACTTCTGTGTTTTAGCAAAGGCTCCTTTTAAGCTCCAGAGCTCAGCAGGACTTCAGATGCTGCTGGCTGTAGGCTCCATTAGTCAAGGCCCTCCTGCTGGGAGCCTAAGGGTTTAACCGTGAAAGGCTGTACCAGCAGGTCTCTCTTGCACGTGTTGATTGCTGCGGTAATAGCTAATGAAGCTCTGCAGGGTCTCACAGAAATTCCTGGGACTTTCTTTCTAACCTGGGCTTTCCGAACTGAAGCCAAATGAACTTAACAGGACATTAGTCCAAAGGACAGCTTCACAAAGAGCAAACACAGTCTGTAGGCATGGCGGGCCTTCTCCTGCCCGCCTTGCAGAGGCTGACCAGCACAGATGTGGAAATTGAGTCTGATCATTTGGGGCCTTAGCTTCCTCATTCTGAAGTAGTGCAAGGCAATCGATGCAGGATTTGGCACCCAGGATGTGTGTAAGCCTGCAAGAGCGTGTGTGCAGGTCTGAAAGCTTATTCACCAAAGCCAACAGGCAGGAGAGTCCAGAGCAACATAGACAGGTGCGATCTACTGCCCCAGGGATATGTGGGCCAGGGCATCCTGCTTTCTACCGAATTTGTACCTCATGTAAGTCCGGACCTCACACTCCAAAACCACGTTGACCTGTTCATGAAAATGTTTACATAAAAATCAAACCCCGTTAATGCATGAGGGATGCTGGGCAGTTGCGACGTTACCTGCACTGGAGAATTACGAACTAACTAAAAACATTTAAATCCTCGTTTGGAAACCTCTCAAAACCCGATTACAATTATGTTCTGGTGTGTAATTCCATAAACCAAACAAAAACCTGGCCTTACAACATTTGACTAGATAGCTCGCAATAGCAATTTAGAATACCTGCCATTTTTCAGTATGGGAACACAAAACAAAATGGCCAGTTCCAGCACATAGGAACACTGTAATCTAATACGTACATCAAATCAAGTGGAAGGGAAAGGATGGGAGTGTTTTCTCCTGGGCTGGGGTGGGGAAGGAACCCAGGATCCCCTGGCTTTGTTATTTTGATGTGACCTAAGGTATTTCATTTATTGTCTGATTTCTGCCATGCTCAGTAATTATATTCCCTTCCCTTAGGCCTCCAAACGTCCCCCCTAAGCCCCAGAAACACAGGAAGTCCAGGCCCCGCTCCCAGTATAATGCTAAGTTGTTTAATGGGGATTTGGAGACATTCGTCAAGGTACTGCATCAGTCACCAGTGGCTGACCTCCCTGCTTCTCACTATAATGGTCTCAGCCTCCCGTGAATGAGGCAGGTCATTATGTCCGAGTCTGTCCTGGGGCTCTTTGCTTCGCCCATAAAATCAATATAATATTTCCTGAAGTCAGAGAAGAGAGAATATTTGGATTGAGAATCTTCTGAAGAAAGAAATAAATGTGGGTGTTATCATATGGTGATATCATATCATATCAAAGAAAAAGCCCTGTTTTTTTTCCTTTTTCCAAGCCAAAATTTGCAAGAAAAAGGAAAAGACAAACTTGATTAAATATTTTCTCTTTACTTGTGCAAATGAGACGGCCCACTGTATATGTTTTTTTTTTTTTAAATCCGTGTTAGCCTCTCTCTGAAGCAAGGCACAAGTCTGGCTTTCTCATGACTTAAGGAATTCATTATATTGGATAAATTTTGTACAGCCCTGAAGTCTGTATCTTGTACCTCTGCTGTGTTTACTCTCTGCCTTCTTTCTCATCCTGTATTTCTGATAATGCTTCTAGCCGGGGACGAAGGAATTCTCACGCGAGACATCAGGTATTGTGCCGGAGGGAAGCAGGGGTCTCTATGCGCTGGCATCATTCACAAGTCCTACCCATGCTTGGCTTTAACTGGAGTTTTTTATGGTCTTTAAAAGAAAAATGTTTGCAGTTGGAAATTAGACAGTTTATAAATAGGCTTTACTTAGAAAAACCTGTGGGAAGTAGATACTAATTGAAGAGGAATAAGCCTCACCAATAAGAGTGCATGAACCAGTTTTTACCTGATGCCTTCAGCAAATGCATGCAGTTTGTGCTAGGAAAAGCCAGTGTTAAATATCAAATACATATTTAATGTTTAATTGTGGAGTCTTATGTAAATTGAATGAAAAAGAGACTTTTCCGTTAGAGATAACATTTCGTGAAATAGGCAACAGTATTTTTGAAAACTAACTATAATAGAAAAATGACATTTTAAATGTATGATACAGTCCATAATTTCTATGTTATAGACATCTTAACTTCCTTAAAGATAGATCTATTTATTAAATCTGTGCACTAACAATTTAAAAGATTGCATTAATGCATGTGTGTGCTGCATACATGGCACTTAAATACATCCATACTTGTGTGCATACAGAGAGAGAAATTAGAAACCTCTGGAAACCTTGAAAGTGAACCCTAACCCTGGGATTAAGTGAAAGGCCACCGAACAACCTAAATTGCAATCACAAAGCCGTTGCCTTGAGCCTTAAGCTCCTATTGACTCTAATTTAATATAAATTATTGTCAAATTTCACTTGTTATCTAGTTTCCCACCCCATAGCTTATAGACAGAAGCTGGTTAAACAGAAAGAGGGAAGTAATCAAAGGAAGACAGTGAGCTATGCCCTTGATGGCCTGGCACAGGGAGAAGGCAGAAAAGTCAGCGAGGCAAAGGAACCATTCTGCTCCCTTGGCTGCTGTGGTGGGGTGCAGGAACAGCTGCTTAAGATGTTGCACACAGTAGGGATTTTGATAATTCTCCACTAAAAACTGTCAGCTAAAGGCAAGCAAACTGAGGGACTAGAGAAAGTCTAAGGGCGTTGTCATGAAAAATCCATTGTGTGCGCTCTGCAGATGGAACACTCAAGAGTCTCTGACACCCGGGCAACCGAGAGGTACTGAGGTCTCTCTCTCTCTACTTCTAGAAAGTGTATCTGAGCTCTCCCAAATTGCACCAAGGAACAACAAGAGCAAAACCGTCTTCCCACAGGGGAACTGAGACACAGAGAGATGGTTGAATGGTAGTAGCTAGAAAGTAGCCCATAATTTCACTCCTTGTTAAATATTTTCAACCCAAACAGCTGGCATCTATGAGATTAAAATGCTCATTATATTTTGACTACAAAGTGCACTCTATCTAAATGAGATACTGATCTTTGGGAAGAAATCAGCCATCATTTAAGGGACTGTGAGGACGAGAATGGTTCATACAATGCCATGAAGATGCAAACTCGCTGAGTGCAAACAGTTTTCTTTTAAACTTTTATTCTCTGTCTTCATGCTAAGTTCAGCAGAGATGTAAACTAACCTTCTTTTTCATCACTCACATGTAAAAACTATTTGTCGCTCTTTTAAATTGTAGTGTGACATGAGTTGTTTGTAAAATGTTGCTTCCATGAAGCCATGCTTGCGTCTTACAGAGAAAGATCCCTTCGCGTACTCGGTAGATTTTGATGTGATCACATCACTGTTCATGCGCCAACTAGCCCTTCACTAAAATGTGTTTTCCTTTTTAAGGCTCTTCTTTAAGGAATTCATAAAAACGTATGCTCCTAAAACAAATGAACTCATTAGAGAAACCTAATACAGTCTCCAGAAGTAATTGAAACATTAAGTGGCTTATCCACTGATTGCCTTAAAGCTTGACAATAAAACTGTGTCTTAAGAAGCATGTTGCCCACTCTGGAGACAACGAAGACAGGGAGAAGAGTTTGGGCCGCCAAGAGGCATCATTCCCAGTCTCTCCTTCCCAGCTGGACTGGGAAAGTTAACGGTCCGAATTGTCCTAGTATGTTAAGACCAAGTTCTTAACGTTTCGGAATAAAACTCCTCAGGAGTGGGTGCCCAACGTCAGCTGATCCCTTTCAAGTCCCGAGTTTCCTGGAGAGAGCTAATTCCTAAAAGATGGGTCTTAAAAGGACATGTGAAGCCACACCATCCCTAGTCATTCTTTGTAACTCCCAGAGTGCATGCCATCAGAACATGTTTACCCGGCTTCTGTGGCCCCTAAGCTCATTTGACATCCTATACATGTGGCTTTTAAATCATTTCCGGCATTTTCTTAGTAGAGGATGGTGACCATTTTACAAGGTGTTGGACCAAGAAGGCAAAGCAGTCTTCCTTGTCTTCATCCTTAAGACGGGCTAAGTTTATAAGGCTCAGTAAGTTCTGATGCAGACTAATTAAATACAGCAGGCTTTAGAGACTGCCACCACCCCGTGGTGCTGCGGGCTTAGCGATGGTGGGGAGGGTCCTAAGAATCCTGAACCAGCCAGTCAGACAGAGGTACTGCAGTTGAGCCCTACCACATTCTTCTGACATGCTCCACACTGATCACTTTGAGTAATAACCTCTCAAAAGGAGCTACTCATTTCGGCTTAGACACCTAAGTTAGGTTTGGGACTCGTTGCTCTTGTATTATCCACTCTCACCTCCAACTCAGCCTCCCAGCTGGGAGATCACAACCACCACTCCAAACGGTGAGTTAGCTTCTTAGCTATTCTAGGAGAGCGTATGTTAAATGTATTTAATTTAGCTTGCTTCAGAACCGAAATGCACCTTTGTCTACACATCCATTTTTGTCACTCTTTCTGTTCTTCATTCTTTCAGGAGGATTTGGGGTTGGGGGTATTTGGAAGAGATCACCTGACTCTAATGACTAAACTCTGAGGCTTATTTCTCCTTGTGACTTGCCCCTCTCTGACATTTCCCAGTTTCCTTCTCTCTCCCCAGGACTCAGGCCAGGTTATCCCTCTTATCGTGGAAAGCTGCATTCGGTTCATTAATCTTTATGGTAAGCAGTCTTCACCGTGGAATCCTCATTTTAAAGCAAGTAGTGGGTTTGTTTCCGTAAGCATGTTTGTTGCTGGAATTTTATTCTTACAGCGGCAGTAGGGTGGGGGTGGGGTTGTAGGGCAGGAGAGAGTTTCTCTCGCTCTCCCTTCTATTGCCCTGAAGTCTTCAGCAGGGTTTCTCACATTGTCCCTTCTGTCACCCTGTAGGTCTTCAGCATCAGGGGATTTTCAGAGTGTCTGGTTCGCAGGTGGAAGTGAACGATATCAAAAATTCCTTCGAGAGAGGTAACTGGATGTCTCTCCCCATAAGTAAAATGTGTTGAAAAAGCTCTCTCTTCTGTTTTCTGCCCTGCACACTCAACTCTGAGCGGCCCCCAAGCCTCCATCTTACATGGGCTTCATTGTGGGAGCTGGGAATGCGTTATTGCTGTGAAAAGCAGAAAAGCCTATGAGCTTGGTCCCTGGGTTTAGGATTCACCTTGACTGGTCATGACATGTGTCAAGGTAGCACCTGGCAGGGTTCTAGAAGGGGCTCTAGACTCAGCCTACATGGTGGGGGTGGGGCATCTCCTTCCCACTTCTGGTTTCTGTCAGTGGCCCACACTCTTGCCTTGCTCCCTTCCTGTGGCCTGGGTCGGTGCCTTCTTTATGTTCATGATTGGCTGAAACACAAGTTGGACTAAACTGTTAATGAATGAGTTATAATTCTCAAAACCATACACCGACCTAGTGTCAGGAAGACCCAGAACTGAATCAAAGTCTTTTATTGCTGATGGTGGGATTTGGCCAAGGTATTCCAGTCTTAATTTTACCTGTTTCCTCATATGCAAAACCCCAGGGTTATTACGTTATTATGAAAATAGCTGACCCCTTAATGATGCTGTTGGGTTTTTTGTTTGTTTGTTTTTCGAGGCAGGGTTTCTCTGTAGCTATGGAGCCTGTCCTGGAACTAGCTCTTGTAGACCAGGCTGGCCTCGAACTCACAGAAATCCACCTTCTTCTGCCTCCCAAGTGCTGGGGTTAAAGGCGTGCGCCACCACCGCCCAGCTGCTGTTGGTTATTAACACTTGCCAACTATCATGATTTGCATTGCATCTTTATCTGTGCCTTCCCTCTGCTTGGAAGTCAGTCAGAGCAGAAATGCAGAGTGGTGATAGCATGGAGTTCTCTGCCATCTCCCTGTGTGTCCTATTGTCTCTGATCTAACATTGCCATAGAGCCCTTTGAAGTTGGACACCTTGGTTGAAGAGGTAAACTTGGCACCACAATGTCCTTTTCTGGTTTCCAAGTCTCCGATACACGTGGGACAGACCAGTCTCCCATCTCCCATCAGCGGCTAAGCATGCCACGCCTCCTACCTGTGGTGAGGGCCAGTGGAAGTGGCTAAGTGCACACAGAGCTCTTTGTGGCCGCCACAGACAAATGAATACTTTGTTATTTAACCTTGGAAGTTCCTCTTGATTTTGAATACCTAGGTGAGATTTTTCTCTCAAAGGGCAAAACAAATAATAAGAGTAAATAATAATAATAGTAATAGTAATAATAATACAAGTGATTCTGCTGAGTTCATGCTCAGCAATTTTCTGCCCTATAAAACAGGGAAGGGAGGAAGCAGACCCCCCCCCCCCCCCGAGAATAAGCTCCCCCAAAGGCAAGCCTGTGTTAGGTGTAATGACTCTTCTGTGAGCTGTGGGAAGGAAGGCCAGGCCTGCCAGTGCACAGTGGAGTTTGATGTACATCTCTGTGCCATGCTGTGCTCTGAAGGAATCTGATTCATATTCTTTCCCAGGGAGGGAGGGTAAGGAGCCGGATATTATCTTAGACCCATTTGCCCTAAAGGAAACTATAGTTCTGTTTGGGCCATTTTTTTTTTTTTTTTTTAACATTCACTTTTCACACAAAGTCCTGGGAATGAGTAAGGGTTTATTTGTCAAGTCTCCTCCCCTGGCCCCAGAGTCTCCCACTGTTGAAGGCGGCTTTCAAATATGCCATCAGCCCACCATGCCACCTCCACAAACAGCTGCTGTCTTAGTGCAGGTGTCTGCAGCCCATGTCTGGTACTTCTGGAAAATGCTGCTGACCCGCGTTGCATAGCCAGACCAACCTCAACTGTATCTCTCTCCCAGGCAAATAAGAAACGCTGAATGTAGTTTTTCCTAGTTCATGTCAACCTAAGCTTACTGAATTTAGCTTTATAAAAAAGATGCTGGGTAAAATTATAAACCCTACAATGTTTTATTTTAAGATTTGGGCGAGTTCTAAGGGAGTGTTTGGTAGCATAAGACTTTTTTAAGCTTTATTTTAACCAGCTATTTTTAGGTTAATCATGGGGTAGGATATCTAAACCAATTATTTCAATTTTAGTACCATATAATCTTTCAGAGGACATAATTAAAAGACTCATATGTCCCTGTGTGTGTGAGTATACACTCAGGTTTTTGTTGAGAGAAAAAAAAAAAAAGAGTGCTGTGTATATAACGAATTCTCTTTTAGGTGAAAATCCTTTGGCCGATGACCAGAGCAACCACGACATTAACTCTGTGGCCGGAGTTCTGAAGCTCTACTTCCGGGGGCTGGAAAACCCCCTCTTTCCCAAGGAAAGGTTTAATGACCTGATTTCTTGTATCAGTAAGTGATCCTTGCCCTCTTCCATTTTCCTCATTCTTTCCTCAACAGAATTCTTTCCCTCACCAACTTCCTGGAAAGGCAGCTGCCCTCGTTCACCTACCCCTACCCCAAGCCCCATTTATTCCACCACCACCAACCGCCTGAGGCCATTTGTTTCTGTCCTGCATGGATCTGGGAACTGATCTCTAGGTCACCAAAAACTGAAAGAAAAAAAACAAAACAGCAACAACTAAAAAAAAAAAAATGTGCCGGGTGATAGGGGAAAACAATATAAGCTTGGAAATGTAGCCTTTTCCGTCTTAATTTTCTCAATTGATGTTGAAAGATCTTTTAATAGTCCTTCAAGGAATAAGGTAACATGAGATGAAAGGCCATTTTTATGGTATGTGAACACCAAGTGGAGATTATCTGTCAGCAGTAGCCTGAGCCTATAGGCAGACGTGTGCCATGTGGTGTGAGGCTGGTGGTTAGTCACCAGCAAAGCAAGGGTGGTTTTTCCTTCAGTGGGGGATTTGACACTTCACAGAGGTCGCTGAAAATCATGGCAGCAAGCCTCAGTTAGAACTGCTGTCAGATGTCCTGAGTCTGTAAATGCAGAATCGCTCTCCGTCTGTGTCTGTGTTCCCTGCTACAAACCCAGCTGACCTCGACCATGGACGGTTTCCTAAGAATCAGATTTCACTCTTAAGAATAAAACCTCCCAGCCGGGAGGTGGTGGCGCACGCCTTTATTCCCAGCACTCAGGAGGCAGAGGCAGGCGGATCTCTGTGAGTTCGAGGCCAGCCTGGTCTACAAGAGCTAGTTCCAGGACAGGAACCAACAGCTATGGAGAAACCCTGTCTCGAAAAATCAAAAAAAAAAAAAAAAAAAAAAAAAAGAATAAAACCTCCGCACCCCTAGTGCCATCCCACCCCCTCCCAAATCAGACACCCCCTGAATTAACAAGTCTGCTGCCGTGACCTCTGCTCTAATGCCTGTCCCCCTTCCCTTGGTTCCCTCACTATCACTACAAGTGAGCTCCAATTCTTCCCCGCCCTTCCATCTTGTTCACAGATTCAAACACGTGAATCCAGTCACTCTCCTCTACTGCTGAAAGCCTATTTCCTTGTGTCCCACATAAAAACATCCTTCCTGATAAGGCCAAGTCAGTGAAGTGACTCGATCCTGTATCCTGTCTTTTCTGGGAGCCTGACTCTGTTTCTACTGCCTTGTCTCACCTGCCCGACTTTCCAACTGTTGAAACATGTAGGGTGGCTTCACCAAACAACATACGCACCACACCTCCATGCCTTCACCCAGGCTGTTCCTCCGCTAACCTTGATAGCTACTGCTACCTGGCTTTGCCAACCTGGCAATTTTTCCAAGAATGCCAGCCATCCTCCTTCCCACCCCACATGGGATTAGTTAGTTAGTCACCTTCCCCTTTACCGGTATTCTACTGTATATATCTGTTTTAGGGTTTCTGTTACTATTATAAAACACCATAGCCAAAAGCAAACTGGAGAGGGAAGGGCTTATTTCCTCTTGTACTTCCGGGTTAACAGGCCAGAGCTGATGGAAGTCAGGGCAAAAAACCAGAGGCAGGCGCTGATGCTGCAAAGGCCAGTGGGAAGCAGTGCTTACTGGCTTTATTCCTATGGCTCACGCAACCTTTCACCTCGGATCAGCTACCCTAGGGTAGCACGGCCTCCAGTGAACTGGGGCCCTCTCACATCAATTACTAGTCAATAAAATGACCCGAGGGCTTTCCTCCAGGCCAGTCTAGTAGGGACACCTTCTTAGCTGAGGTTCTGTCTTCCCAATGACTGTATCAAGCTCACAAAATAAACCAGAATAACATTTGCATCCGTTTCTTTCTCTTTTCTTCTCTTATTCTCATTGTTCACACTGTACTTCCATAAATCTGTCTCTGTCTCCTCCCACAAGACAATGGCTTTAGGGTCGAGGTCAAGCAGCCAGGCCTTGCACAGGCAGCCTGGGCTCACATCTCAGCTCACCACAGGCTCGCCATCTCTGTGACGGTAGAAATTCCGTAAGCCTGCCTCACCGTAGTCTCTCATTGGTGCAGTGAGCAGAGCCTTGTTCAGTACACAACAGGGCTGTAAGAACCCAATGTGTAATACATTCAGATCCCAGGAAGCATGCGTCTCCTCAATGTGGTGCCTGTGGCTGGCCCTGCAGCTGGGGAGGGCTGCTGGGACATTCAGGTTTGTAGCCCACACTTGCCACGGTTAATTCTCAGTACGCAGTTAAGTGTTCAGTCCATTGTTATGGGTAAAGTTGAAATGAAAAGAAGAACAGGTTAGCACCAGAAGTCCCCTTGCTGGCACCAGCGAAGTCCTGGCTCTCAATGTATGACAGCCTCAGCTGTCAGACTCCCCAGACATTCCAGGCAGATACCCTGTGTGGAATTCAGATGGGTGAGTGGTGTGAACATCCCATGGTTCTTTCATAGGCTGAGTCCTTGCAGTGACTGCTGGCCCAGCAGGCCATGTCGAGAAAGTTCCTCTCGTCCGTGCCAGAGAAGTTAAGTCTGGTCACCTGTGTCTTTCTGTGGTTTCCTGAAGATATATAGCATGTCAATCAAAAGCAACATCTGGGCAAAGACCATGGCGCTGCATGGCCAGTTAACATCATTGAGTCATTTGACGCTTTCAGGGTGAGAGGCAGCATTCCATTGTTGGTATTAATAATTGAGGTCACCGGTCAGGAAGATTTAGGCTCAGATCCTGGCTTTGCGAGCTTTTTAAAGTCCGGCCGAGGTTCATATTTAATCTTATTAACTAACTTGTTTCTTGAGCTTCATAGAGTCTAGGTGATGAAAAAATTAGACAGCTCAGGTAAAGTGTTTAACATCGTGCGGAGACAAAGTAAGCTTCCATCCGTGTCACCAGTCCTCATTTCTGTGACAGCTGTGCCTAAGGGGAGCTCAGGTCACACGTGCCAGTACCAGTCTGGCTGTTCTGCCAAATGTCTTTCTCCGGCATAATCGCTTCAGGTGCCTTTGGAAATGAAGTTGCTCTGTCCAAAACATTAGCATGGTTCCAGCGTGGCTTTTCTGCAATAATCAGTCAAGGTTTTTCAGCACATTGGGCTTACCAAAATATGCAGACTAAGAAGGAGAAAATGAGAAGTATATGGAATTCTTTGTTTACTATTTGTGTGTGCGTGTATGTGTGTATATGTAAGTATATATGTATGTGTTTGTGTGCATGTGTGTATGTGATGGTAGGGCACAAGTGTCATGGTGTACATGTGGGACCAGAAGACAGCCTTCAGGTGTCAGTTATCTCTTCCACTGGGGAATCCAGGGATCCAGTTCAGGTTGTCCGACTTGCACTTGTACCCATCTTCCTGGTGGTAGTGGACTTTTTGTTTTGTTTTGTTTTTCCAGTACTGAGGTTCAAACCCAGGCCTTGTGTTCCACCAGTGAGCTGTATCCCCATTCCAAGAGCCACGTCTTACAGAAGACTCAGGAAGTATTAGGGCTGCAGAGTTCCGGGTGCATTTGCAGCCTGGGGTTTAACTGTTTAGCCGAGCTGCGAACTCCCATATGTACCGAGCAGTCTCCCCCAGTCACGGTTTCCTAATAAGTCTGATTATTTTTAGTGGACAGCTCTTCAGCATGGAAGGACTTCCAAGGGCGCATGTTTGAATCTCTCCTTATATAACGTCCCCTTTATATAACAAGCCCCTTTCTTCCGATCACTAGCCTCTTTAAAAAAGGAGGAGACGCCTGGCTAATATTGACTGATCTCTAGATCAGAACTTGCTCTTACCAACATGACTGTGGTATGTTGGCTTAAATGTGAGAATGGCATGCCGCTCATTAATATATCCCCTGATGTCATATTCATCAATGCTACAAATTTTGGTGTTGCTGCTGCTGCTGTTGCTGTTTGTGAGACAGACAGACCGAGCGAGCCATGGAGCATATATGTATGGAGTACACCTTTCAGGAGTTGGCCCTCTCCTTCCCCTCCACTGAAGCAGGATCTCTCTAGTTCATTCTTTGCTATATACTCCAGGCCCACTCTTCTGCCAGCTTTGGGGCAGCTTTCCTTCTTGGCCTCCCATCTCCCCCCATAAGGTGATGGGATTACAGATTCTCACCACTGTAGCCAGACTTCTAGACTTTTAACTCAGACCCAGAGGTTGAACTCGGGACAACTGACTTGCAAGACACAGAGCTTTCTGATGACTCCAGGGCTTGATTCTTGCATTCAAGAAAGTTAAAATCTAGCAAGAAAGAGAATAAATACAGTTATGGATGTCTGCAGCATAAGCTAGTGTTGTTGCTGAGAGCAAAAGTTTTAGAGGGGAGAAACCTCGGGGTCATAGGCCGTTTTTACCTGTGACATCTTAAGTCATGGTGATTGGTTTGATTTTTCCTACTAAGGTCATTTCATATGACAGTTCACACGGGAAGGTCTTCCTTTCATTCTTCCTCAGAGCTTATGTAGGTTCCTGAAACACCAACCGCTTTCTGCTTACCTATTTTTGGATTGTTTGAAAGAATCCTGCATGTGTGCTTGAGTTGCTATCCTGCCTCTCTCTGTGTCTCTGCAGAGCCTCCTGGAAAGCTTAGACGTGTAGTAGAGGGGGAGGGGGTGTAGCGGCGTTCTCTGTGAGTAACGTACGCGAGCCATCCCCCAGCTCGCTGGAAACCTCCTCTAAAGGATGGTTTACCCAGATGAGCACATGATGAAATCAGATTAAATATACATTGGAAAATGACGGGCCTCATTGCTTCTCAGTTTCTCACCCAAACAATTTTATTTTTGCTCCTTTCAACTGGCTGCTTTCTGAATGGCTCTGAGTGCCCTAGGTCACACCTGCAGTCTGGGCAGCATGGCTCTGGATTCCTGAGGTATACAGCCAAGCAATTATTCAAGGAAGACGTGGATTTCTTTCTTTCTTTCTTTTTTTTTTTTTTGCCCCAGCCTGGTTGTGGGCCCAGACGGAACATTTGCACTTCAATTTGCATAACGTATTCTCATTTAGGTGACTTCTTAGACATGAGAAAACATTTTTAGAGCAGCAGATATTTTTCCTGTCACGGAAATAACTCTAAAAATACACAAAAAGCACACAGGACAAAATACTGTCGTTTCCCTCTCTCCCACCCCCGTAAGCCACCACCCAAAGAGAAGCGGTGATGTGTTCCTTCTGTGCATTTGTGCATCCGTGTGCACACAGTGCTTTTGAAGCCAGTGTGGACATACGCTGTCCTTACTACTTGCTCGTGCCTCGTCCTTATCATCTACAGGAGACAGTGACCCTGTGACCTCGCTGTAATTAATTACCCAGCTTTAACAACTCCTGCTGCTCGGTGGGTCTAGCTCCACTGGCCTCAGCGGTCTTCCCTGTGACATAATAGCGTGTAGGGTGTGTATGCATCTCTGGGAGATGAGAAATTCTTTTTCCATCAGTGTTCTTATCACAAAACAGTGGGGAATCGTTTCAAAGTGGTTGGAAATGGCTTAGAAGCACATAGAACAAAATAATAATCCCACGGCCCAGAGTGAAACAGCAGCATGAAAACCACTGAGAACCGTTGTGTGTGTGATAAACATGATGTGTGTTAACACATGAGATGACCCTGATACCACTGTTACACCCTAAAGTCAGCAATTCCTCAGAGCCATTAGGCAGGCAGTCCGTGCTTTTTACAACTAGCTAATATGCAATTAATGTACAAACACTGTTGGAAGTTATTAAATAAGAACATCCATTGGTCGTCTACATGGGGAGAATGGCCGCTCTTCCAGTGCCTCTCCGATTCTGCACATAGTACTGGCATACATGATGCAGCCTTCCCAAACTAGCTTTCTGCAGTAGTTCTCATAGCGTATAGTTCATCCACTGGAGAGCACAGGGCACAGCGTTTTAGTCTGCTCACAGTTTTAGACAACCGTTATCATGATCGATTTTAGGACATTTTCATTATCCCAGAAAAAAAAAAAAAGCCCAATTGGCAAACCCTAGCAATCGCTTGCCATTCAACTGTAGCCAAAGCACTCCCATCCCTCGCAGCCACAAATCCATCCTCTTTCTCTATAGATTTGCCTTTTCTGATTGTTGCACATAAATGGACTCATACACCTTTGGTGTCTGTAACTGGGTCTTTGTCTTAGCGTGTATCATAATCAGATACTCACCGTATGTTACTGGAAAATAATAACCCATTGTATGAGCATTTCTACATGCTTTCAGTAAGAATTCATCATACCATGAAACAGCTAATCAGTATAAAGTTTCTTTTCAAAATGATGAAAATATTCTAAACTTGATGGAGATGACATATAACACTAGCATATTAAGTTCATTAAATTTAATCTTTTAAATGGGCAAATTAAATGATGTATGGATTATAACCTAATAATGTTGTTAGAAGTTAAATTATGTCATGGTCTGCTACCTTTGTGAGTTTATACTTTTAATATAGTCTTTACTCGTCGTATGATGGCTTTTATTTTATGTAACAAATCCTACTTTTGCACATTTGTATTGGCTCTGGAGAGTTGGGAACATACAAAATACTCTGTGGTATTTCTTTGTATATGTACCTGTTGTCTACTCTTGCTTCTTTCATGGCAAAATGCCTTTGAAGTCATTTATTATTATTATTATTATGTGTCTGTCTGTCTGTCTTTGTCTATGTATGTGAGTGCAGGTACCCATAGAAGCTAGTGCCCAACCCCCTCCCCCAGAGCCAGATTGAGCTACCTGAGAATTGAACCCAGGTCCTCTGCAAGAGCAGCAAGTGTCCTTATCACTGAGCCATCCTTCCAGCCCCTGAGCTTTTGAATTCTTCCAGACATTGTATGTTACGGCTGTTATAAAATGTCTGCTTTTCCTGACGTACCCCATGGCTTTCTTTGATTCTCCATTTCTATTTGATGTCACAGAATTGTGTTCTTCAGAGCTCCTTGATCTCTGAAAATGCTTAATAGCTGCATGTATGCAATAGGTGAAGATGTCTAAGGCTTTCTAAGTGAAGACTCAGCTTCTCTCCTGTGCTCAGTGTAAGTCAGCGAACCCAGGAATATTTTTTGTTGTTTAGATAAAAGGCCACTACTGAACGAGAGAAGGCAGTGGTTTCACGGGCAGAAGGCAGCCCAACAGCTGTTTACACCATGTGCTTTATCTCTTCCCTTGCAAACTAGCGGTCACTCAGGAGAGGGCGAAGTGAAATCCTTCTGTATGAATTAGCACACACCTCTGCTGTCTCTTTCCCTTTTATTCATATGAGCAACTGATTCATACCTTGCTATTGGTCACCTCATCTTGCAGGCTGATGGTTGGTCTCTGGGGCTCAGAAATACATCCTGTGGCCACCAAAGGCTTTCCTTCCCTTGTCTTCATGCCTAAGGAGAAATTTCTGCCTTGCAGTTTATTATTTGTGTCCTGGCAGGTGAATATTTTGACAAGAGTGCCACCAAAGAAGTAATGAGAGGGGCAGTGGCCATTTGGGCTTGATGTCGTTTCCTCAAGTCGATCCAGTTTGGGGCATTTTTCACACACATGCTCATAGAGCTGTCATCCTCCTGTGAAGCTGGGACACTGGCACGAGATCCCTGAATCGCTAGGAAGAGCTCATAAATTCACCTTGGGGCTTTGTATGTATGACCAAGATTAGATGCATGCCACTTTTACCTAACTGCATGAGGTCTTCTATTGTGGGAACAAAACCCAGTTTAAAAGAGATCAAATGAAGTCTGATTTTCCTGCCACCTTCCGGTGGAGAATAAATGATCCCTCTTTCTGTCCAGTACAGCTGAAGGACCATGAATTGCCAACTAGAAGCACACGTTAATCAGTGTGTTGGTGGCAGTCACAAACTCAGCCCTGCTAACTGCACTCAGAAGAGGAAGTGGGCTTTTGGTAGCAGAGCTAAGCTCCTGTAGGCTGCACACACAATCCTCCTGTGCAGCCCACCAGGAAGCACCAAGGCATCCATTGTAGGACCCAGGCCTGGGTGCAGATGCATTCACAGCAGCTCCCAGGCCGCCAGCAGTGTTTCTTTTCACTCTGATGTATATATAAGTGCTGTAGTTTTTGTCGTCTTTTCAGAGTCTCTCTTTAGCCCCATTATATCTAAGCCCTGCATTTGCACCCCATGGACTCCCCAGCTAGTCTTCTTTTATGGTGAAATCCATGACCAAATTCACCATCTTTGGGTGTGTGGTAAAATTAATGTATTCACAGCACTGTGACCCCACTGTCGTTGTTTATTTCTAGCATGTTTTCTTCTTCCCAAACAGAAACTTGGAAGCCATCAGACAATAGCTGTCCCTTTCTTCTCTTCCCCAGGCCCTTGCAGCTCAGCTTTATGATATAATAAGGGTGACTCACGTAAATGGTATCGTTTAATAACTGTCCCTTTGTGGATGGCTTGCTTTGCTTAGACTGGCGTCCTCATGGTTCATCCGTGGAATAGCCTTCCTCCTTATGGCTGAGTAATTTTCCAGCGCACGACTATGCCACATTATACTTACCCATCCATTGGTTTACCAATATCTGAGTTGTTCCCACTTTTGAGCTATTGTAAATAGTGTCGCTGTGAATTTCATGTACAAACTACCTTCCAGGAAAGAAGAGACTAAGTTTAGAACAGAGAGGTGAAGAGGGTCTTAATCTATGCAAGAGGTTCATCACATCAGACTAGCGCCTCCGGAGGCTGTGACCTAACCTCTGGAGTGGCATTCCCTTTATGAGATAGGACAGGCATTAAAGATAATTATACAGGCCAGGCAGTGGTGGCACACACCTTTAATCCCAGCACTCAGAAGGCAGAGGCAGGCAGATCTCTGAGTTCGAGGCCAGCCTGGTCTACAAGAGCGAGTTCCAGGACAATCAGGGCTGTTACACAGAGAAACCCTATCTCAGGGGGAGGGAGGGATACAATGACAGCATTTGTATTATTTCCTTTCTGACCCTTGTTTTCAGCTCTAATCTAGACCCCCCCCCAAAAAAAATGCTTTAAGTTGCTAAATTTCTGTCTCATATGTTCAGTCTTAATGTCGAAAAGAAAATTAGCTTGGAGACTCAAAAGATTTAACTCTTGTAATCCGCAAGATCCTCAATAGAAAGTGGCCCACGGTTTTTCTTGGTTTCATCGGAACCTGCAGGTGCTTTTCTATGTCACCAGCAAAGGGGACAGTAGTGAGACAGTTTATCTTTGCGCAGTGTATTATCCCCATGGGTATAGTAAACCTTGTAGCAGGTTTAGGGCATGAACATAAAGCCATTTAGTCCAAGTTTTCTTTTTTTTTAAGTTGATTTACTTGTATTTTATGTGCATTGGTGTTTTGTCATAGGCATCATGTCCTCAGGAGCTGGAGTTACAGACAGTTGTGGGCTGCCATGTGGGTGCTGGGAATTGAACCTGGATCCTCTGGATGAGCAGTTAGTGTTCTTAACTGCTGAGCCATCTCCCCAGCCTCTTTAAAGTTTTCTAATGGGTAGCGGGGAAGTGCTGCTAAATTCCAGTTGTTTTATTTTTGTTATTTATATGTACGTGCATGTGCCTGCATAAATATATGTACACCACATGCATGCAGGAGCCCAGAGAGGCTGGAAGAGTACATCAGACCTCCTGGAACTGGGGTCACAGGTAATGTGTGCTGGAAGCCAAATCTGGATCCTCTGCAAGAGCTCCCAAACTGCTGAGCTGCCTCTCCAGCACTCAATGCTAATTTTTAAGAATTGAGAATAATGTATATAATTTACCTCTCGGGGGGAGGTGTTGTTCTTTTTAACAGAGAGCAGCAACAACCTTAGACTCTTTAAACTGTTCGATAATAATCCTTCAGCCAGTTAATCCCTGACATAAACCCCCGCAGCATCTGCAGTGCTCTGGATACACGGTTCCCCACTTAAGAGTCTTTGTGCTCACAGACCGCATCACTTCAAGTATTCGTCTTCCATCTCCTTCCCCTAGTTCCCAGGTTCCACCCCAGGTTGTTGTAGGAGGTAAACTGCTATTCTTGGCTTCTGTTTTGATCTCACTGGGACTACGCTGAGTGGCAACACTGACAACTTAATTATTTCATTCTTGTGGCCTAAATTTATATACCTGCTTAAAACCTAAAAATAATAAGTAGGTTATACTTTTTTTTTCTTCCAGAAGAAATAGTCAAGACCACTGCTTGGGCAATGAATATGTATTTATATTCAGTAGATGTTGCCTCCCCATCCCAATTCATGGTGGATTTTTTTTCCCATTTCAAAATACATTACACGTAAGAAAGTGAACTATCCATATCCAATTCATGATAACTACACTCATACTATTAGTTACTGATTGGGGTTAAAAGAAGGAAAGTGTTATAGGAATGTTAACCATATGATGATACTGTCACATTCTGGTAGAAGGTTTCTGAACTCCTGTTTCCTAGGAGATGAGCAGGCTTCATTCCAGCTGGGCATCCTCAGTGGTAGAGCCGAAGTGTCCGTCCCTACTCACCCTGATAAGTTATGTGCTATGTGGTTGAGCAAAAAAATTCATATATTCTTCATACCTTTTCAGCTGCATGGAGGGTAAAACAAAATGCCCACTTTGATAGTAGATAGAAAGCAGCTTGAGTCAGCACTCAGAATTCCAGGAAAATGAGCTCGGTATGAGTAATCAGGGTCACAGTTGGCTGCATGAACGAATCCCAGTGATTCTGAACCCCTCCCCATGTGACCCCAAGTCAAGGTTGAGTGCCACAAGTTAATTTGAAAGAGAAACTAGGTAGGAGAGCATCATAGTCATCCGAGTGAGAAGTGGTGAAACATACGGGGACATGAGCAGTGAGATTATCGGTGATGGGCCCACCAGAGACAGAGTGAAGCGCGTGGTGTCAGCAGCTCAGGACAGGGTCTGATTATCGGTACCTCCAGAACAGTCAAGGAGCAACCATAATACAAAATCACAGGAAAGCTTCAAAACTATTTCAAAACATTGAGATAGATAAATACATTGCTATGTATCTATATCTATATATAGATATATGTGTATTGATATATAGGTATATATGTTGGTATATCTAGATGGATAGATAATACATTAATATATGCATGTGTTCGTATATATTTATATATGGATCTATATGTATTGATATATAGATATGTATTGATATATATTGATAGATGGATAGAGACATATATTGGTATGTGTATGTTTGTGTGCATATATCTATATATGTTGATATATAAATATATGTTAATATATATGGATGATAGATAGATAGGTATGTAGATAGACAGATAGACATTAATGTTGCCATGTCTCAGAAAACTGGCTTAGTTCACAAAGAGCAAGAAGGCACTGGGACCATATGAGCAGCAAAATATAGCACTCACACAGGGAGAGAAGCTGCTTCTGAATGTATAAAAAACTCAAGGCCAAGACTGTAGCAATCACATAAAGCAAACCAGTGTGGTACACACCTGCTACCCCGACCCTTGTGAAGTGAAGACCAAAGGGTTTTGAGTTTGAGGTCATCAGGGGTACATGAAACTCTCTCTCAAAAACTGGGTAGAGAAAGAAAGAGGAAGGCAGGTAAGGGCAACAAATTCAGGGTAAACAGCAGATGCTGGTGGGTCAGAGAAAGCACCACCCCCCCCGAGATGGTGGCACACACAAGTGACTGCTTCCTGTGATGGTCAAGGTGGTACTGCTGTCTGGGTGTGTCCCTGAAAGGGGCGCTGCTATGATCTGCTCTAAATGTGACCCGGAGGGCCTCTGACCTTGTCCCCTTCTGTCCTGCAGGAATAGATAATCTCTATGAGAGAGCGCTTCACATCCGCAAACTGCTCCTGACCTTGCCCAGGTCGGTCCTTATCGTGATGAGATATCTGTTTGCCTTCCTCAATCAGTAAGTACCCCACGTCCTGTCAACATGCCTGTCTGCATTCTGCCTGTGTTCTGTGTTCTAGAGTGCTATGCAGCGTGCGTGGAGTTCCATCCATCAGCAGAATCAAAGGGGGAGTGATTGAATGTAAGCAGAGGGCACATTTTTTACCTCCGGAGATCAAGGCCTTTTTGTGATACATGAAAAGTCTGGAGAAACCGTGGCTGCCCATATATATAGAACATATCCAGAACACTGCTATAAATAACATTTTCCAGTGAAATATGTGCTTTTTCCAACTTCCATGCAGAGCCCATGTCATTAATGTTTTTGTCAAAATGATGTGAACAACCTTCTCCTAGCCAAAAAAAAAAAAAAAAAAAAAAAATTAATGTAGCCAGGATAGAGGGGGATTATAGATGGTTTAAACATCAATCCAAAAGCAGAATTTTCACACATTCGCTCTATTGAGTCCTTGTCAAGAAGAAAATATTTGTCTTGCAGTTGCTACTGTGTTGAAACGGGAATCTGAAGAGAGCACCACATTGTTTTCAAAACTCGACTCTTGATCGGGCAGCTTGGTTTTCAGTGATGTTGCTTGCTGAGCGGGTTCCACTGTAGGCCCGACTCCCTCAGAGCCATCTAAATGTTATTTTGCTTTGCCAGGTTGCAGTTAAGCAGCTAGAAGGTCACAGTTGATTCCAGAGTCAACTGCTAAGTAAGCAGAGAGTGATGTGTTCTCAACCTAGTACAGGGTCTCCCTTCTTCAAATCAGGATTTTTTTTCAATGGCGTTTCGTACTCACAGAAGCCACAGAGACTCATGACAACCCTGCTAGCTAGTTCTAAAATCAAACCCACTCAGATTGGCCACAAGAGCCATGGAGTATACACTAGGGAATCGCATACAGGGAGAACAGAGCAAGGCTCTGCGGCTCACCCTAGGGTACCTAAAACATTCCCAAAGGATGGTAAGAAGCCATCTGGAGAGAAGTGCTACCTTAAAATGGATATAAACTGTGTCTACCGTAACAGATGCTGCCCGTGGCTACCCTTGACTAAGCTTGGTCACCCAAGCAGCTGTCAGAGCCCAGGATTGTCTTGAAAATGCATGCTTCCCCTCCCTTGACTGATGTGTACCCCCGAGGGGCCAGCAGTGCTGTGAGTTTTTCTGACACTCCAGAACAAAACTAATGACCCACAGTGACCTAGGAAAGCAGTGTTCCAACCAAGAAAGTTCTTGAGGCCTGAATGCAACTCTTGGTGAAGCTCAATTGAATGGCAAATGTCTCCTGAGTCGTGGCTGGCACTGTTTGTTGGTTCTGCCCACAGATGCCTTGCACTTGCCCCTAAGGACAGATGAGGGCCCCCACCTCAGCCCAGGGATCAACTGTTCTTTTCTTCTGTAAAATCAAAACTTGGAAATCACAGGTTTTTAACTCAAGTTTATATTCTTCAAGCCCGGACTAACATAAAGACCTAGGAAAAATTAAGCCTGACTCTTCCTACTGAACTCAGATGTGAGTTTTGAAAATTCGACAGTTTTTATTCTGAATCTCGCTTCTTCCCCTGAACCTGTGTTTCAAGGTGATCTGTCACTTAGTCACCTGGTGGCAATGTGAAGGGTTTTTTTTTTTTTTTTTTTTTTTTTTTTTTTGTATATTTGAGAAATGGCAGAAGGGAGGGCATATGGTAGCCGTGGGGATCATTCTTTGCGTTTTTCTCTCTCTCCACTATCTTCTCTCCACTAAGGGCTGAAGTTGTCACATCGGGTGGTGTCTTAGATTCTTTGTGTCTGTCACCATCTCACAAAGGCAGCTGAGTCTCCTTTTTCCTTCCACTTGTCATCTGCTCACCTGCGTTTTATAGTTCCTTTTGTGGGCGACATTCTATACACTGAGAGATAATGCCTCCAAACTCTCCAAAGAATTGCAAATTTCCTGTGTGTTAGAGGCCAGAGCTGGCTGGCTGGGAGTCACTTGTGAAATAGCTGTAATATTTCATAAAAAAATATCATAAATATCTGTAATACTGAGTTTAGACATTAGTCTCAGACACCCAGCAATGTCCCCAGAGCTTTCCTATCTTAGATGGAACAATAAGAGAATTAAGGCTTTGCCCCTTGTCTTGTTCCTTTCAGCATCTTTTGTGGCATACGGGACACAGACACACAGAGAAGGTTATCAACTCACAGTGTTTTTTACCTCCTCGAAAATTAAAAAAAAAAAAAAAAGATGGTTGTGCTTTTATTCTAGTTTTTAAAAAAAAATTTTACAAGATTTCTAAGCGGCGGGGGGGGGGTTGAAAACTAAGATACCTCTGAGAGGTGAGGCAGATGTAAAAACATGACCATGACCGTATGGCTTTATGGAAATTGGACGGCAGAGCGCAGAGCCACTAAAGCTGCATTTGTGAACCTCCACCTTAACATTTACAGGCGAAACGCACTTCTTGGCCCTTATCTCTGTTACAGCTGATGTTTTAGACTCTCCCTCACACAAAGAGGATGTCTGTTACCCTCATTTCCTACCTAGTGGGTCGTAGTCATCTTACTCTGTTTGGGGTTCGATTAGGTGGGATGGATATCATTTTTTTCTCTAATGATTTAAAAAAATAACTTGTTTAATCCGTGTTTTCAAAATATGAGGTAAGGGAGCTGGAGGGATGGCTCGGTCATGAAGACTGCCCTGCTCTTCCATAGGATGTGAGTTCAGATCCCAGCACCCACATCTGGTGACTCAACAAAACCACCTGTAACTCCAGCTCCAGGGGACCTGGCATGCCCTTAGGCCCTCCAAGGCCACCTGCACAGTTATGTGTGCACACACACACATGCAAATGCACACACATACACATACAAATGCATAACACATTTTTTTAGTAAAAATAAATTCAAAATACAAAAAAAAAATACAAAGTATCCTATTAAGCACTCTCTTTCCCCACCTTCCCTTTGACAAGTTCTTCTTGCTTCCGTCTGCAGCCTTTCCCAGTACAGCGACGAGAACATGATGGACCCTTACAATCTGGCCATCTGCTTCGGCCCAACGCTGATGCCTGTTCCAGAAATACAGGACCAAGTATCCTGCCAGGCACACGTGAACGAAATCGTGAAGACCATCATCATCCATCATGAGACCATCTTCCCAGATGCTAAAGAGCTGGATGGCCCCGTGTATGAGAAGTGTATGGCTGGAGGCGACTACTGGTGAGTCCATGGACAGGACAGAGTCCTCCCTCTCAAGGACGCATCGCTACTGACTGGATGATAAAAAGGGGTTTAATGGCCTTGCTGCTGAATCTCGACCTGAGTTCAGATCCCTAGCACCTACGTTACAGTTAGGTACAGCATTGTGTCTGTAACTCCAGCACTGAGGCGCAAAAGCAGAGGGTGCTGGGAGCTCACTGGCTATCCAGCTTCTCCAGACAGCGAACTCCAGGTTCAGTAAGAGACCCTGTTTCAAAACATAAGGGAGGAAACAGTAAAGGAAGACATTGGTCACAGGCTCTAGCTTCTCTGCACACACACATGAGCCACTACACCAGCATACACCACACACACACACACACACACACACACACACACACACACACACAAGGCTCTAGCTTCTTTCTATGTGCACATGCGTGAGCCACTACACCAGCATAAACATGCATATACCATATATACATACACATACACAAAATAAAATAAAATAAAATAAAATGAATTGCCCATAAGCTATCAATGCTTTTAAATTTTTTTAAAGAATAAACAGCAACAATAGCATTTAAGTTAGAACAGTGAAATCCATGGCAATGGGGCTTTATTATGGAAGCATACTGTCAGACTTTTGTAGATAATTTTGACCTATTTGGGCCTCTGTAAAGAATAAGGGCTTTTTGTTGTTGTTGTTGTTGTTGTTTTTTTAAGAGTTTGTTTATATAAGGGTGTGCTTAGCACTGCACTGGCCAGCCTGGTCTACATAGCGAGTTCCAGGACAGGCAGGGCAGCATAGAGAAATCTAAGAGAGAGACACAGAGACAAAGCCTAGGAATGTTGATGCCGGGGAGAGAGAGAGAGAGAGAGAGAGAGAGAGAGAGAGAGAGAGAGAGAGAGAGAGAGAGAGAGAGAGAGAGAGAGAGAGAGAGAGAGAGAGAGAGAGAGAGAGAGAGAGAGAGAGAGAGAGAGAGAGAGAGAGAGAGAGAGAGA
>NW_026068266.1:158246-170396 GCF_014885135.2 Alexandromys fortis | reverse complement strand
CAAAAAAAAAAAAAAAAAAAGAAAATTGAGTGTCGCTATTTCCAGAAGTACTGCTTTCATAATTAGAGCCAAGCATGCTGTATTCCCGTTCTGTGCTGTAGCGGCAATGTTACACACAAAATTCAACTCAGCAATATTGACGGGCATGTGTATGACAGGTGCCAACTAAAGTCTTCCTCTGGGAAAGTAAGTGAACGAATCCAATCATGCCGAGACACATAGCTTCATTTTCAGTCTTATTTACTTTGAGGCCAGGGTGGGAGCTATGCTCGGCACTCCCCCAAGTGTGGGGCTGTTGTAAGTACGATCTGCTGCCGCCTTCTCTGTTGTGTCAAAAAAAACAAGGTGTGGGGATACCCAGTGTGTGTGGACTGGATCCAGAGCGTGGTTGCTGCTGCTTTTGCCAAAAGGGCCTTTGAAATGGCCTTGTAGCCGGTAGCATGGACTAGAGAACGTTCTGTTTACAGTGTTTCCATGGGAGCCTGTGTGCGTGTTATACAGGTGTGTGTTACACAGTGTTTCCATGGGAACCTGTGTGCGTGTTATACAGGTGTGTGAGAAGGATCTCAGGTGTCTTATTCTATCACGCTCCACCTCACTCCTGAAACAGGTCTCTCTGACCTGGAGCTAGGATGGTGGTCAGCCCCATCTGGCCTCCTGGCACTGGGCTGCAGGAACACACGGCCTTGGTGGGTGCTGGGGATTCAAACCCAGGTCCTCATGCTTAGGCGGCAAGCACTTTTACCCACTAGACCATCTCCCCAGTCCAGTGCCACTCTTTCTAAACACAAAATCAGGAATATAGCAGTTTCCCCTGTCCCCAGTACTGTAAAGGAGGTTTTAGAGTAACACTGGGCTGGTATTCGTGGTCAGTACCTTTTATTAGCAAACACCGGAAGGCAAATAGTGGTAGCGATGTTAAAGTTGCAAAGCAGGATAGCAAACGTCGTGCTTCTCATGCAGAAATGAAATAATTGCATGTGAAGTGGTAACAGAAAAGATGTGACAATCACCTCACAGACGCCAAAGGACTCTCAATTTATATGTAGGTAAAATGATGAACTTGCAAAAACTTCTCAGTTTGTTGAGCAATAAGCAAACATATTCTACCTGAAATCAACTAATCTGTATTTATTTAAGTAGAAATTATTTGTAATACTTTTGGTTTTCTGTAAGTAAACTTCTGTCTTAATAGTATTGTAAAAGATACAATACACATACACATATACACATACATCCTACACACACACATACATGCACCTACACATGCACAAATACACATGTGCGCACATATATATACACACATGCATGTATATACATATGCATGCATCTGTACATGTACACATATACACATGTATACTCACATACATACATGCACACAAATACATGCACACCCACATGTACATACACATGTGCATACACATATGTATACGTACAAAAAAGTTTTAGTTATTTTTCCTGTTGCTGTAGTAAAATACAGATAAAAGCAACTTGAAATTCTGGGGTGTTGATCGTGGCAGCAGAGTCTCAGTTCCAGGGTACAGTCCATCACAGCAGCAGAGGACAGTTCCGGGGTACAGTCCATCACGGCAGCAGAGGACAGTTCCGGGGTACAGTCCATCACAGCAACAGAGGACAGTTGTGGGGTACAGTCCATCACAGCAGCAGAGGACAGTTCTGGGGTACAGTCCATCATGGCAGCAGAGGCTAGTTCCGGGGTACAGTCTATCACAGCAACAGAGGCTCAGTTCAGGGGTGTAGTCCATCGATCACAGCAGCAGAGGCTCAGTTCCGGGGTGTAGTCCATCGATCACAGCAGCAGAGGCTCAGTTCCGGGGTACAGTCCATCACGGCAGCAGAGGCTCAGTTCCGGGGTACAGTCCATCACGGCAGCAGAGGTTCGGTTCCGGGGTACAGTCCATCACAGCAGCAGAGGCGCAGTTCCGGGTTACAGTCCATCGATCACAGCAGTAGAGGCACAGTTCCGGGGTGTAGTCCATCATGGCAGCAGAGGTGTGAGCCAGCTGCTCAGAACACATCAGCACTCAGGAAGTCTTAAAGGGACTACCATCCTCCTTTTCTGCCATCCAGGACCCCACTCTTAGGGTGGGTCTTCCCCCTGTCCTCACCTAACCAGAGAGTCCCTCACAGGCTCGCCCCAAGTCCGGTCGCTTAGGTTATTCTAGAGCTCCCCAACGTCGATGCTGACTGTTACGATACCTGTCATACACGTACGTGTCCGCATGCGCATCCACAGAGCCAGGTGATAACTAATGGAGGCTCTGGCATTCTGTGGTCGGATTATCCGGGCGTGTTTCTGCGCTAGGAGTCTTGTGTTTTCCTTGCTGTCTTAATTACTCATTTAGAGAACAACACTCTGGTTTCATATGCATTTTTACCCAACAGCGACAGCCCATACAGTGAGCATGGTACACTGGAGGAAGTGGACCAGGACACCGGCACCGAGCCCCACACCAGTGAAGATGGTAAGTCCCCTGCTGGGGCTACTGTGGGTAGCTTTTGTTTTTTGTTGGAACAGTAGAGTTTCCAGGCTTCTCTGATTTAGTGTGGTTCAGCTTGGTATTCTTTTTTTTCTCATGTTATATATCAAAACTGGTCCTGTGCCTTCCACATGTCTTCTCTGCTCCGAAGTTTATCTTTTTGTGTGCTTGTTTGAAGGCAGGAGGGTTTTATTAGTTTTCTATGTTTTGTTTTTCATGCTGGGTCAACATTAAGAAATCCTTCTAACCCCTGAGCGAATGAAGACAGTCCTCCCGTATCCGTCCTTGCCTTTCATAGTAACAGACTCCCTCCTCATGGAGTTTAAATACACCATAGTGTTCTTGTGACCATAGACCGGCACTGCACACCAGATCTCTAGGGCATGTCCACCTTGCCTGATGAAATTGTGTTCCTACTGAAGGGTGACTCCCTGTGTCACCTCTCCCCAGCCCTCAGCAACCTCCATACCCTTTGACTCTATGAATTCAACCCTTTTAGGCTCTTGGTATAAGTGGTAGACTAGCTTATTGCTTACTTCAGGTCCTCCCATGTTGCCACATGTTGGAATACTTTCTTCTTCAGAGAGCCTGCCCAGCATCCTCTGCGCGTCCATTTCACACTCTTTATCCATCCGTCTTCTTCTGGGAACTGTCTCCACGTCTGCCCTCTGGTGATGAGTGCTACAGGGACCTCTGGGATTCCAGTTTCAGTTCTTTAGGATGAGCATCTGAATTCTAGATCGTATAATCGCTCTAATTTTTAAGGACCTGCTTCCCATTTCATGTTCCATAGCATCCGTACCATTTGCATAGACCCACCAATGGGATGAACGCAGAGGGTTCGCCCGTCTCCAGCCCCTTGACATTGTTGTCTTTAGCAGGGAGCCCTCCTCACTGCATCAGGAGTAACTCACTGTGGTTTTGATTTTCCCATCCTTGGTGATAATGGTGTTAGCCATTTGCTACGTCCGCTATGGTCTTGTATTCTTTTTTAATTCCTTCAAAAATTGGTTTTTCATATAGTGCTTATTCTTATGGAGGTCATTTACTTTTCCTGCCCATGGAGATATAGCTGTCACACCTGTCCCCATGCCAGCTGGCCTTTCACGGCATTATAAACCAGGTGCCTTCTATGTGTGAAGGCTCCTCCTGTGTTCTGTCCTTCCCACTGGCCTACTGTCTTCATGTGAGACCTTTTAATTTAACCGGAACAGAAAGCAGAGCAAGATCTCAGGCTTTGTCCTTTTTACTGCTCTTGATCCTTTCCCATTCTACTTAAATTTTAGGTTCTGTTTTTCAAACACTTAAAAAGGGCTTAATATCTAAAACCCTGCAGAGAGGTGAGCCACAGCTGTACTTGTTTTACAGATGTTGACACAGAGAGAACTGCTGTTCTACACTCTTTATAGCTCAGCCCATGAGCATATTTCCACTTGTTTGGTATCTCCAAATTAACTCTGATATGTTATTTTAAAAAACCATTTCTTTTTCTGACTTTTACAGTTGAGTGCTTAGCCCTAATTTTTAACACTTTCTCTGTGGTGCTAAGGTTGGGCCCATGACTTTTCTTCATGTGAAAAAAAATGTTCAACCACCAGTCTTTGGGGGTTTTTCTTGTTGTTTTGTTGTTGTTGTTGTTGTTGAGACAGGGTCTTGCCAGGCAGTGATGGTGCAAGCCATTATTAATCCCAGAACTCGACAGGCAGAGGTAGATGGATCTCTGTGAGTTCAAGGCCAGCCTGGTCTACAGAGCGAGTTCCAGGACAGCTAGGACTACATAGAGAAACTCTAACTCAAAGCAAAATGAAATGAAACGAAGTGTTGCTGTATGGTATAGACCTACTATAAACAAACTCCTCCCAGTCTGCTTTGGAGAGCTGGGATTGTCGGCATTACCACCGTGTCCTTGAATACATAATGTGAGTTTTCTGAGAGCTTCTCTAGCTGTGCAATTCTCATTTCACCCACTGAATTCTTACTTCTGTCTTTATTCCTTTGCAGTATACCTGGTGTACTTAACACATCTGCTGCTTGGTCATTGGGGGTTTTGTTTTGTTTTGTGTGTGTGTGTGTTTTTTCTGTTTAAGCTCCTGGATCTTTACTCCTAAATATCGGATTTTTCCACTATTTCACGTTATATGTCTGATAATTCTGACACATTTTCCGAACCTTCCATTAGCGCTCACTTATTAGGTCTTGTTTTCTAGCGTGCATGTAGATTTTTTGATGTGTGTCTTAGAACCTCATGAAGATCGCCTTCTCCAATGAATCCTTCATCTATTCCTCCCAGAGGCACAGCAGCCTATAATACAATGTCTATTTTTAGCTTGAAGGTTTTCACATCCCAGGTGTTATGAGTTTCCAAACCAGCCTAAGGACCACAGCACACTTGGAAGTCTCAGAGATGGTGTGTACCAAAGCCTTGGGACGGTTCTTCCCTGAGTACGGTGGGGCAGAGGTGTACAGTGAGGGAGATGGTAATGGCCTGCAGAAAGAGTTGCAAGACAGTGGGGTTCCAGGATATCACCCTAAGGTTCATTAGGACATGAAGAGTACAGCTCTTTTGGTGGGGCAGGAGGACACCCAGGCTGCCCATGTCAAGCAGATCCCAGTCTTGACTTCCTTGAAGACCAACAGAGATCTACACACGATGGCTCACATGTCCAGTCACGTCCCTGGTTCTCATTCTGACCTTTGATTCTCCCTCCCGACTGATGGCTTAGGACTGTAACTGTAAAAGCTGGAGTTTTTGCAGGAGAGTAACTAGGGCCTTTAGTGTTGCGTTGATTATCTGCTGAGAAAGAAAAAACTTTTTCATTGTGCTCCTTTTTATTGGAAATGAATTTTTTCATACAGTGTATCTGATCATGGTTTCCCCTCCCCACTCTCCTCCCCATCCCCACCTTCCCACTCTATGCCTTTGTGTGTCTCATTAGAAGACAAAATAAAAGAAAAAAAGTCAAAGTGTGAGAAACACATACACAAAACCCATAAAAACATAAAATTGGAAACCATAGTATATAAACAAAAAACCAGCAAGGTGAAAATGCCCAAACAAAGCAATAGGAAACAAAAGGAACCTCCAAAAATCCCACTAAGTTTTATTTTGTGTTTGCTATCTACTGCAAAGCATGAATCCTGCCCTTAAGTGTGGTTTGTATGCCCAGTGAGACTCTTGGGGAAAACTAATTCTTCCCTTGTAATTGTCAATTGGAGGGGATAGGTTCTGGGTGAGGAAAGGGGCTTATGCCCACTTCCCCTCTCTCGGCTCTGGTACCCCATCTGATCTGGACCTGTGCATGCTTCCACAGTCTCTGTGAGTTCCTGTGTGTCCGCCCTGTTGTATCCAGATGACACTGATTTCCTAGTGTCCTCCATCCCCGCCCCCCAGCTCTTACACCCTTTCCACTTCCGCTTCTGAAGGGTTCACAAGTGCCGAGGAGAGGGATTTGATGGAGACGTCACATTTAGGGACGAGTGCCCCAAGGTTTCTCAGATATCATCTGGCAGTATCTCTGGGTCTCTGTTTCTGTTCTCACCCCCTGCAGGAGGAAGCTTCTCTGAGAATGGCCGAGCACAGCCCTGATCTGTGGGTGCAGCAGAATGCCATTATGAGCGATTTTGCTCCTCCATTCCTTCAGGAGAGCAGTAGTGTTTGGTTAGCCCTTAGGTCCATTTCCCTTGTCCAGTTTCAGGCTCCTTGGCCACTGGAGCAGTGTCAGACTCGAGTCCATCTCATGGAGTGAGCCATAAACCTTTGCTCCTTTTGAAAGTGGGATGAAATGGCATTTTCTGGGCTTAAAGATCATTCTTTCTAGTGAGAGCTCATATTTCTAAGATGTTTCTGAACATTTCTGAGCCCCTACCTCTGATACCATCCTTTTCCTTGCTAGGTTTACCTGTTTCTCTCTCTGTTCATTCCTTTTTTTTCCCCCCTGATGACCTCTGAATGTTCCTTTGCTTTCTATTGTGGAGGAAAAGCTTAGGCAAAGCCCCTCCTCCTCTCTCCCCACCTACCAGTTCCACTTCACGCCACCTGTCAAATTTCTGCCCCTTGACTACAAGAGAGAGTCTTTGTTGCACACGCAACAGTGTAGATCTCATTTTGATCACGGCCACCACTTTTGCAGGAAAGAAAAGCATTGCTCTCAAAGAACACGTTATTACCCACAGCCACACCCTTCCAAGTTCCATAGCTGAATTAACTGGAATCTTAGCTAAATGAATGGCCTTTTTGACCACCAGACAGTGTGTTTTCTTTTCTCTGTCACGGTATCACTACAGAGACCAAGTTCTGTTTTCAAGACAGGCTGTCACAGAACAAAGCTCATCTCCGCAAGGGCGATAGATGACAAATCTAGAAGGACGCGTATTAGGGATAATGAAGTTCCCAAGAGAAGGTGCGCCATTATTACATCACACTAAACTTCCAACAGGAACATTGGAGTCAGTAGCACCAGATCGTCCAGGCAGCCACTCCGCTGAGTCCCTTTGCCCGGTTAGCAGAGCCTTGCAGAAGCACTAAGTAATCATGTTACACCCTTGCTGTTATTGGTGTTGATGTCAGCAGTAGCAGCATTCTGAGAAGTCTCCACAGGACCTGAAAGGACCAGAAGACTCTCTGTATGAAAGCGCCATGGCGCCCCATGCCCTGGGATTGATTTGCCATGCAATGCCCAGACTAAGATGACTGTAAATAGCATATTGATTGGCACTTGACTGTGAAATGGCTCCCAAGAGAGGACAAAGAGTCAAAATAATGAAATTGCTGAAAATTACTTGTTGATACACTAGGGTCACCAATAAAATGGTCTTCTGACACTTGCGGTCATTCTTGCACAACCTGCCCCACGGTTCAGTAAATTTAGTGAAGCTGATAATCCTGTTATGTGAAAAAGTCATGATAAAAAGATGTGACGATCACAGTTGTGATTCTGAAATTATTTGTGTATGCAAAGTTGTTCTCGGTAGCTTTTGACCAGCATTAACATCGTAGCACTGCATGCACAGAAGAGACATACTGAGTCCCTTTTCCTTTCTCCTTGACACACTGTGCATAGATTATATATCCTGTCCTCCGATGATAGCTTTTCATTTTTTAATTAAAAATATAAATATCAGGGTATGTTGACACAAGAGTTGGCAAATCCTGTGTGGTGAAGTTACTTTTAATAAATTAGCATGTCTTCACTCCGTGAACAGATTTGTTTCCATCCTCTGGGGAAAAGTGGAGTATGGATTTTCATATCTCATCATCCCAGATCAACCAGGATTGATGCTTTCTCTGGAAATTCAGAACAAAGGGCTATTCCATTTAAATGGGAAGTCCTCTCTTCTCCATTATTAAATATTTAATAGTGCTCCCACTTGTGTAGGTTTAATAAGGCGTGACTTGAGGTGATAAGCTGTTTACTTTTCTCTACAACTTGAGGAAGGAGAAGTTTGTTTTAGCTCATAGTTCAGGAGATGTGGTCCATCGTGGTGGGGAAGACAGGGCAGCAGCATGAGTGACAGGCATCTGGTTACTCTGGTTTTCAGGTAGCAGAGAATTTGACTATAATTTCAACTACCTTTATCTCCCTAGCCCTGCCCCGTCAATATCTGCCAGGCAGGCACCATATCCAGAAACCTCTTCCATTAAAGAAAGAACAGTGTCCCAAAACAGTGATACCCAATTATGGACTAACCATTAAAACTATGGGCCATGGGAACATTTCACAATCAATCCTAAGTAGGAACATCTGATATAAAAGTTTTACCCAGTTACTAAAAAAGACTTATATTGTTGTTCTGAAAGCTCTTACACCTTTTTCCATGCAAGGCCTAGTGTTATGAGTATTGTGATATAATATTCACCTCAAACATGGTCTTGAGATGATTTGCTGTAGTTGACCCAAGCCCTTGACATGAAGGTTTTCAGTGTTCATTGGTGTCCTTGCTTCTGCCTTATATGTCCCAGAGATTTTGAATTTGTCAAGTGAGAGAAGCCTGGCTTTCTTTATCCCAAGATTTCTCACATTGTATAACTGACGCTGCGGCGAACACAGGGATGAATGAGCTCTTTCAAATGAGTAGATTCGTTATCACAATAAATAGCTATTTCCTGGACTGTTGAGAGATGGAAGGCTTTCCTCCACCACATTGCCTGCATATTCTAGAATATTTTGAAACTAACGCATGCCCGGGTTTTAGCAAATGAGCCATCACTCCTTACACAGATGTTCCTATAAGCATGTTCTGTAAACATACACTCCTTGCATTCATTACACAGATGATCCTGTAAGCTTGTATTCTATAAGCATACACTCCTTATTTCATTTCCACTTATCCTTTTATATTATATATAATTATTATTTTATATTATATTTCATTAGACGGCCACTCCTGTCTGTTGGGCAGCATGGACAAGAATGAGGGGCTGGTGGGAGAGGAGGAGAAAGGCTGTGAATGGAGGACCTTTCTGAAGTAGGATAGATCACAAAGCACCCTTTATAGGGGTTTAAGTTAGTGGGGTTTGTCCTCCTTTCCTCTTAATATTTAATCACAAGTCAGAGCTGTATTCTAGTCCTAAGCCCAAAGTGTAATGGTTCCCTACACACACCAAGATTTCAGATTTGTTTGCAGTGGTAAGAAAGAACTCAGAGAGATATGGATATGCGTCTCTCAGTTTCCCCCACTGGTAATATCCTATATGCATACCTGTGATAAAATGCCACAGCCGGAAAGCTGATGTCAACATAGGTCATTGACCATATTCGTATTGCATCAGTGTGTGGGGGTTCAGTTAGTGCTGTCGTTTATCACATGTGCGAATTTATGTGACCACATCACAGGCAACAGAAAGAAGGTTTACATTAACAGGAAGCGTGTGCTCCCCTTTATAGCCACAACCACTTCCTCCATCACCTCACCTACCGCAGCCCATGGCAGCCACTAGTCGACTGCATCTCTGCCATTATGTCATTTGTATAAATGGTACTGTACAATCTGCACTCTTTTGAGCTCTAACTTTTTAAATTTATCATAGTCTCTCCCACCAACATCTCTTGATCCCCAGCAAACAGTTTTTGGATCTGATCTATCACTTCGAGTAGAGGGTCATCTACTGTAAGAATGTTTCATAATTAAATCTAAAATTTTTATGGAGTGAAAGAAAGTTTTCCTGAGCTTTAATGTTGATTTTGAGATGTCATATCCCCCCCCCCAAAAGGAGTCCATGAGAATAAATTTATTTAAATAGCATTTATCATGTTGATTTTGTGTATCTTTTAAAAAAAAAACTAATAAAGCCTGCTTGCCGGAATCGTGTTTTCTGCTGTTGTAAATGCAACTAACATGTTGCAGAGATGCTCCATCAATGTCAAAGGAAGGTTAGAACAACTGCGGAGAATCTTACAACCTAGGAGAGGCTTATATATCATCCTGCAAAGTCAGAATCTTTTTATTATACTGTCATTGTATCTCATATAAGGAGTTGAGGAAATTAAGATCTAGTGTATAATTTTTCTTTGCCTGGAAAACTGAAACAGATGACAGCTAGAGGTCTCTCTCTCTCCTTCTCTCTCTCTCCCTCTCTCCCTCCCTCCCTCTCTCTCTGTCTCTCTCTCCTGTTGTCTCTTATTGCCTCTCGTTTGATGGTTGCCCCATTCAGCCTGTTTGTAAAGCCTCATGTTGCCCACTCAGAGAACGTGTCTTGCCTTCCTGACTTCCCCGTCCCTCTGCGTTTTCTGTCATTTTTCTGTAGAGTGTGAGCCAATCGAAGCAATCGCCAAGTTTGACTATGTCGGGCGGTCTGCTCGAGAGCTGTCCTTCAAGAAGGGTGCGTCCCTCCTGCTGTATCACCGTGCCTCTGAGGACTGGTGGGAAGGCAGACACAACGGCATTGATGGGCTCGTCCCTCATCAGTACATCGTGGTGCAGGACATGTGAGTAGTCCCACTTTTCAGTGGTCAGAGTAAAGGTTTTTGCCGGAAGGGAAAAAGCTAGGAATTCAGTCCAGGATCTTGCATATGCTAAGCAAGTGTTCAGTTGCTGAGCTACAGCCCACTAGCTCCCTGATATTATTCTTAAGTTGACTTGAGCAATATAATAATAACAACAACAACAATAATAATAATAAAATCAAACTACACTGGGCAGTTTTTCACCTTCCTGGTAACTTTAATGCTAAATGATTAAATAACCACTGTGCATAGCTTATTTGGTAGATTTCTCTCTTGTCCTTGAAAATCTACTCTCAAATTGGCAAAGCTTTCGGAAATGTACTCAAAGAAACCAAGATAGAGCCAGTCAGCTGTTAGACTGCTTTGCCTAGCACACACAAAGCCGTGGATCCCATCTCCAGCATGCACCCACAAGCCAGGCATGGGAATGATGCTATAATCCCAGACCTCAGGATTATACTGTGTGCTAGCTGCTGATGGCTTAGAACCAGCAACTGTTCATTTACCAAACTGGAGCAAGAGCTGGTGGGAGACATCTTTTGATGGTGTCTCAGAAGGCTAGCCTCTGCAGAAAGTGGCTTTTGACATTAACATGGCTGCAGTGATGTTTCTCTTATTATCTGGCTGTTTCAACCACCACCTCCCATCCTGCTCGAACCCAAAAGGGAGGCTGCAGGTTTACAGTTGAAGGGAATCATCTCAGTCATCGAGGCTTTTGTCGATGCTCTCAGTTTCACCAATGAGAAAGCTCTAAAGCTTCCAACCTGTTTAAAGGCGTGAGGAGGAGGTGGCGTAAGTGAAGAAACAGCTTACAAACAGTGGGTGAGTGGAGCCGTTTCCTGAGTGTGCTGCTTCACTGTTTATTACCAATTCCAAGTAACTGTTCAGGAAAAAGAGAAATACACTCTATAAAGTGAGTAAACATGCTTAGTGACATACACAGCTTTAGAAACAAGAAAGTGTGTATATGGCAATTGATTAAACATGTGCACCTAAATTACTAAACAGAGAAGCTGTAAATAGAGAAGTGTAAAATACTGTATATATGCACACTCACACACAAAGGAGAATGTGAATAAAGTAATCACACACTAGCTCAGAATTGAGTATAATCAGGGGGATCTTTATTTGGGGGGGATTCATAGATCACAGTCCTCTGCATGAACGGAGAACAGGAACCAAATACAGAATCCAGGTGAGATAGGAGACAGACAGGAAAGAGAGAGAGAGAGAGAGAGAGAGAGAGAGAGAGAGAGAGAGAGAGAGAGAGAGAGAGAGAGCTTCTCAAGCCTCTCAAAGGCTATTCCACCAAGGAGGTTGGCAGGGTGTCTCCGGCCCCGTCTGGCTAAATAAGAACATTCCAAACCCAAATATAAACTATATACAGTTAGAACAGATATTAAATATAAAAAAATAGAATTATTACTAGCATAAACAATATTAATCAAGAAACATGTTAAATGTTTTAATAATTATTTTATCTTAAGGAGTCTAAGTCTTGATTTAGAAATGACTTGGCTAAGTCATAAGGGGCAAGTAACTATGACTATCTAGTCTTTAACCCATCAAAGGCCTGAGAAGGGAGATAATATTACTTGAGTAGGCAGGAAGTGCCATCAAGCAGCTTTTAAAATGTGCAGTAAATAACAGACACAACTGGCTACCTGGACAGACACACACACACACACACACACACACACACACAC
>NW_026068266.1:103095-158145 GCF_014885135.2 Alexandromys fortis | reverse complement strand
ATTGCTGTTTTCAAAACTATGAGTTTTGACTGTCCTGGAACTAGCTTTATAGACCAGGTTGGCCTTGAACTTACAGAGATCCACCTGCCTCTGCCTCCCAAGTACTGGGATTAAAGGCGTGAGCCACCACACCTGACTGGTATAGTGTGTTATAGATGATTATTATGTACTCTTTTATATGCCTGAAATTTCCTTGCACCATAATTATATTTAGGGTGAAAACCTACTTTAGGGTGATGAAAGACAGTCAAGTTTAAGAGCACGTACCGCTCTTGCTGCTCTTGCAGAAGACTTGATTTTAGTTCCCAGCACCCAGGTTTGGTGGCTCACAAACACCCGTACCTCAGCTCTGGGGGTAGGGTGCTCTCTTCTGGCTTCTGTAGCATCTGCACTCACATGCATATTCCTCCCTCCCCCCCCACATGCACACACACACACACACACACACCAAACCTGCAAAACAAGGAAAGCAAAGTTAATAAAAGGCTTACATAAATGCCATCCCTTATTCCTGTACCTACTCATCAGGCCAAAGGCTTTCTCACTTGCTTCCCGTTGTTTCAGGGATGATACATTTTCAGACACTCTGAGCCAAAAAGCTGATAGTGAAGCCAGCAGCGGGCCAGTCACTGAAGACAAGTCTTCATCCAAGGACATGAACTCTCCAACTGACCGCCATTCTGACAGCTATTTAGCCAGGTAAGTGACATTCGGTCATCAGCTCCTAACCCCCCTCCTTCAGGGGCTATGAGGAACAATCATAGACTCAACCTTGAAGTATTACCCAGTGTCATAAGATTTTTCTCTTTTCTTTTCTCCTTCGGCGAATGTCTAGGCAAAGAAAAAGAGGAGAGCCACCCCCTCCAGGAAGACGTCCTGGCAGGACCAGTGATGGCCATTGTCCCCTTCATCCCCCACATGCTCTTTCCAACTCCTCAATTGATCTGGGGTCCCCAAACCTAGCTAGTCACCCCAGGGGCCTGTTGCAAAATCGTGGCCTCAATAATGACAGCCCTGAGCGACGGCGACGGCCGGGCCATGGCAGCCTGACCAACATCAGCCGCCATGACTCCCTCAAGAAGATTGATAGCCCTCCTATCAGGAGGTCGACGTCATCAGGGCAATACACAGGCTTCAATGACCACAAGCCACTGGACCCAGAAACAATTGCTCAGGTATGGTGCTTTTAACTGGATGTTGTATTTTAAGTGTTCGGCTATGGTGAAGACTATATGAAAGATTTAAGATCTGTAAACTATATTTTCATATGGGAATAGCCAGAGAAAACAAAGGAAATAGTCTCATGGACTAACGCTTGGCCACGAATCTCCTGATGATCCATTTGCCGCCGGAAGATTGATTCTAGGCATATTAGATTCATATTGATTAAGTAGATGTGTCAGAAATGGAGAAGCCAGCACATTCATACGCATCAGTGGTGAATAGCCAGGAAAATAAGGAATGAAGAAGGACCTGCTAATAGAGCCCAATGGTTCTAAAGCTTGCAAAACAGATTTTATAAAAGGGCAGAAAGCCCAGAAACAAAATAAATTATTTATTAAAACCAAAGATGACACTTTCAACTTGGCAACTGATAGATTAGTCAATAAATAATGTAATTAATAATGGTTAACCGTTTAAAGACCCAGAATGCTGGGTCCTATGTGCCTCTTGTCTTGCCTTCCCAGCACTGACTCTATAGAGGGGCTCTGTCTTTCGTCTCTGATGATCAGAATTGAAAAAGCAGAGGTAAACAGTGTGGACGAGTTTGCCCAATCCACCATCTGAGCCTCTGCTTCAGATACTGTCTGTGTCTAGCAGCAGAGACAGTGAGTAGATCTGTGCTGGACAGTGATCTCAGCTGTGCCCCAGCTCTCTGAAGCTTTAGCACAGTGGACCAAGAGGAGAGCGAATGAGAAGCGAAGAAGAAAATGGATTAGTCAAAAAAAAAAAAAAAAATGTCGCCCAGGAATCCTTGTGCCCCATTCCCGAAACATTCTGCATGTCCTAGAGATAAATAGTCCTGGGTGGCAGGGTGGGCTATGTGAGTAGTTTAATGGATTTGTAAACAAGTAAATGAACTTGAGGTATAGAGCAGTTTCTCAGCCAAAATCAAAAAGGCTTTGACCTTTTAGTTTTTCTATTTCAAGGGTTATGCAAGGCTTTTTGAGACCTTTTAGAATTCGTTCCATTTGATTGTAGCCAAAAGTCATGACTTGAGAAAGCCTGAACGTCGCTGCTGTAATAAGGAGGTGAAATGTGATTTGTTTGGAGACAGATTTAGAAAAAGGTTAAAAGACATAAACTGTTTAACCCTTTCGCTACCAGAACCAGGAATGCCTTTTATTATAAATCATAAAGATGAAAGTCAACAGATAATCCAGCTTCTATCCATTCTGTCTGGTGCAAATAATTGGTTCTCACGTTTTTATCCCTCTGTTGCACGGTAAAGTGGGTCACATAGGAAGACAATTGTCTGAAATGTGAGCTTCATGTCACCCTCATCAAAATGGCTTCTAGCTCTCTCCTTTGTCTATCCATCTCCAGCCTTCAAAAATTCCCGCACAACCAAAAGAGCATGTCATAGTGATATTCATACAAAACCATGCAAGTCCTGTTATTAGCAAGTCAGTGGGGTCCTTGAGTAGAGGAAGAGTATGCTGTCCACAGATGTCATCATACCATGATTGGCTTTACTCTTTATTGGATACTATACTTTAATATCATGTCCCTGCTTATTTATATAGCAAATGCTTAGTGGCTATGCCAGCATCTGTGAAAGGCTTTCTTTGTTTTCTTTCTTTGTTTTTTGTTTTGTTTTGATTTTTTGAGACAGGGTTTCTCTGTAGCTTTGGTGCCTGTCCTGGAACTAGCTCTGTAGACCAGGCTGGCTCGAATTCACAGATTCGCCTGTTTCTACCTCCTGAGTGCTGGGATTAAAGGCTGCGGCACCCCTGCCAGGCTATGAAAGGCCTTCTTGAACAGGTTAGATGCCACTGTTTTCTCAGGGTGCTGGTAATGCAGCAGGGGTCAAGGACAAGTGACACTGTGGGGGAGTAAGGATTGTGGTCCAGGCACATGGCAGAAGTCCCAGGGATAAAGGGAGGAACATAGCCATTTTTTCATCAACACTGCCTGTTTTGAACTTTTAGTTTAAATAAAAGTCATACATTTTGCTATCTTAACCATTTTTAGGTGTGGCTATTTCAATAGAGGCTATTTCTGTTGTCAAGAAATGACTCTCCAGAACTTCACACAAGTGATGGAACTTTCTATTCATTAGACAACAGTCCCCAAGTCCTCCTTCCCACAGCACTTGGAATCCACCACCCTACTTTCCATCCCTGTGGATCTGACTACTCCACAACCTCGTTTGTGTAGAATCAGACAATATTTACATTTTCGTGACTGGTTCATTCCATATACCACAAGGTCCTCAAGGTACATACATGCTGTTTCATTTGCCAAGATTCCTTTCAATTCTGAATGGTACTCCATTTTTTATGAATATTTAATTTTACAAGCATTATTATCTTAATGATAAAAGCATGTATTATCTTATCAGTTCTTCAATGAGGCACACTTTGCCCTTTGAAATTTGTACAATTCTCCCTTTATATCTGAACTGGATTAATGATATGTTTGATAGCATAAGTGATAAATATAAGGAAATCAGTATTTTTTTAAAAATTAAATTCATTTAATTGTTTTATTTATCAATATAATGACTTTACATATTTATAGGATGCAGTATAATAATTTGGTAAACATATGTGTAACTAATTATGAACTATAGTTGCCCTGCTGTGCTGTTGAGCACTAGAGCTACTTCGTATGAATGTTAGTTAATAACTATGCAAAAAGATTTAAGTGTTGTTATACCGCATGTAGACTTTCCATCAATTCAGCGGTTAATAGTGGGCGTTGGCATGGCAGTGCCGATTTCGTTAGCTTACATACTCTGCGAAAGATGCTCCTCCCGGAGCTGTGATTTTCTCAAGGATGGGCAGCCCTTGTTGCAGTTGAAGGGCGATTCACATAATGATAGCCCTAGAGAATTTTACCACCATGCAAAAAGTATTTCATGTTTCTATATTGTCAGCCTAAATGACAATCAGAGACGTTCTTCAGGGAACAAAGGTGTTTATTTGGGAATGGCAGGGACATTGCTTGGGAATAGACAGGGGGCAGTTTGAAGAAGTGGAGACACAGAAGCATTCTAAAGCTGGAGGAGGACTGCACTATTTTGAAAGAGTAGTCCTTGACTAGAAGGACTAATAAATAACAAGACTGGCATCCATCCAAGGCTGGAAGACAGACAGTTGCTAGGCAGATGTCCATGCTGGAGCGACGTCCTTGCAGAAGTAATTTCCATGTAAGAGTGCAGTAGCCTTTGTCAAGGTTCTAGGTCTGGCAGGGTTTTTGAGCGGAGTTCTGCTTTCTCTTCTTCAATTGAGCACACATGCATATACTTATTTAAGCATGACAAGTATACTCCATATTGATCCTCAAATTTTTCATAATATGAGAAAGATGATAAAATAGGAAAGTAGAGTTACCTGTCAGTTATCCCTGCACCCCCCAAAGAGAGGAAACCATGATAAAGAATAGCCAGCCCTAATCCATCCAACTGGAATGACCAAGGACGTTTACTGAAGTACTTACTCATCAGGGGAGTGGCAGGAACTCTATAGATTTTTAAGTCTAAAGCCAAGACAGCGTTACAGAAGGCAAGTGAGGCTCACTGCCTCTCCAGCTCTGTCTTAGTGTTATCTTTCTGTGATGAAACACCATAATGAAAAGCAACCTGGGGAGGAAAGAGTTTATCTTATGCTACAGCTTATAGTCCAACATCCTGGGAAGTCAGGGCAAGAACTCAAGTGGCAGGACCCAGCACAGCGGCCCTGGCAGAGTGCTGTTCACTTGCTTGCTGCACCTGCCTAGGGCTGTACACCCGCCTGGACAGACTGCTCCTCCATCAATTACTGTTTAAGGCAATGCAGCGCGAGCTTTCCCACAGGCCAGGCCAGTGGAGGTGTTTTCTCAACTGCGGTTCCCTCTTCCACAATTACTCTAGCCTGGGTCAAGTTGATAAAAACTAGCCAACACACATTCTATCTCTCCTGGCAATGGGTTCAGAGCAGAGATGGAATTCTCATGAGAGAAGGGAAGTTGATGTGAGTAGCACTGGTCCTGCAGATGACTGCCTGGGAGAGAGGCATGGTCCTTACAGCCTCCAGCATGGTAGGGAGAATTTCCCAGAATTCATAGAGCCATACTGGCACAGAATAGAAGTTGTGACATAGTCACAAGGACCAGCTCCAGTTTTGAACTGGACCCTCCTGCTAACGCCCGCTGACCACACAGTAGCTCCCTTTCTGCGTCTCTACTACTGTCTACTGTGTTCACCCAACTGGCTGCTGCACCATACCCCTGGCTGCTCAAAGCCGAGGACCAGTAGACAGCAAGGCAGCAGCCTGACGTCCTCATTAGTCCGCTCCACATGCAGCATACAGGACACACACATATGCCACACTGGTCTATAGACAACCAGGCACAGTTCTGCTTCCCAGCCCCTGCGAGAACCAAGCCCAATAACCAGGTGGCAGCCCAGCCTACCAAAAGGTCAGGCAGACAGCTTCAGCCACAGTGCTTGCATATGCCTGGGTAGTGCCCGCCCCCAGTGAAACTGTCATACCAGTGTAGTATAGACACCTACATCCTGGACCAATGATGCCATCATGGACATCTCTGACAAGGATGACAGATGGTGTACACAGGAGTCAGGCTACTGAGTCCATCTAGAATCCAGGGTAACAACATCCAACAACAGGCGTTAGGCCTCTCTGAAGTGAGTAAGTAACCTATAAAATTTGGAAATGTAAATATTGCAATAGCTGTAGAAATATTAACAAAGAAACCAACAAAATATGAAGAAAATAGGTTTTCTCACAGTAACACTGGTTAGCAGATGCCCCCCTCAAAAGGAAATTTACAGCCTTGAAAACAAACTCAAAATAATGTTACAATTGAGAACAAGAGAAGACAAAGAATTCAGAAAACATGGCCTTTCATGGCCTAAATGATAAAACTCAACAAAGAGATAGAAATCCTGAAACGAAGCCCAAACAAAAATCTTACACCTCACGAATTCAGTAAGTAGAATTTATATGTATAATTTGAGAACCACAACACAAGACTACACTGGAGTCCCAGAATAAATTCCAGGAATTCAAGATGGGGATTCTGAATGAACCCAGTCAAGGCAAAACAACAAACAGAAAATAATGATAAATTTTTAAAAAGTAAATTAAGCCAAGTGGTGGTGGCACACGCCATTAATCCCAGCACTTGGGAAGCAGAAGCAGGTGGATTTCTGTGAGTTCAAGGCCAGCCAGGCTTGTCTATAAAAACTAGTTCCAGGACAGTTAGGACTGTTATATAGAGTAACCCTGTCATAAAAAAAAAGTAAATTACTAGGTTTTCTGCCTCCCCTAATAAGTTTCTAAGCCAATGATGCAGAAAGACAGATCAAGCCAAATTGAAGAAGTATATATAACAACAGGTTTATTGGAGCAACTCCCCGTGGGTTCTCTGGTCCCAGAGATTGGAGCCAGAGGCATTGCTCCCCAAATGAAAGTAGGGAGATTTTATGGATTGTTGGCAAGGGATGATTACGGTCCACCACAAGCTGGGTTTGTGCCCGAGTAAGGTAAAAATTGAACAGTTAAGCAGGGAATTGGGCGACTGGGAACTTCATGGGAGGCAGCTGCTGCCAAGAATTGGGTTTGGGAACTGGGCCTTTTGTGCCCTCCCTTTGTCCAGAGACTCAGAGTGGGTAGGTTTTGGAGAGAGAGACAGAGACTAGAACGGGGCTTTCTGGATCATGCGGGGGCAAGCTGGAGGTTCCTAATAGTGCCACACCCTATGGGAGCCATTTTCTTCCAAACTACCACAAATATTTAATATTAAATGTTTAAATATCATTAATTAGAAAATAATTTGAATGCCCCAACACAAAGAAGCAATAAGCGTATGAGACAGTGGATATACATCATAACCTAGACTGGTCACAGTACACACACAGTACACAGTAATGTGTATATAAACATAGCCTACACTGGTCACTACACACACACACGTGTGTGATGTATATATATAAACATAGCCTACACTGGTCACTATACACACGTGTGTGTGATGTGTATATAAACATCACACAGAACTCCCTAAATATGTGCACATTTCTGGCTAATTTTTTTATATTTTAATAATTCTGGTAATTATAAACAGGGTTTTGACTCTTACTTATATCTCAAGAGGGTCTGGGGAGAAGGCGCATTTGGTAAAGTTCTTGATGCACAACCATGAGGAAGGATGTTCCATTCCCAGAACCAACAGTAAAAACCAGAGTGCAGTGCTGTGCGCTTGTAAACCGGCCCTGAGGAGGAAGAGACGAGCAGACCCCTGGGTCTGCTGGCCAGGCAGTGAGTTCCGGCATAGTGAGGCACTCCTTACTCAAAAGAAAAAGGTTAGCACCTGATGACAGACACCGGAAGTTGACCTCGGGCCTGCACGTGCACACAAGTGCATGTGCACACACACACACACACAAGATGGAATAGAATTCCAATCAATACCGCACAAGTTATAAGAGACCTCAATAGGTTGCCTGCTACCTCAGAATGACAATTGCTTGATCTATGGCTCCATGTGCATGGCTTCTAAGTATCATTTAAAATCAAACCCAATGCACAAGGTGATGGTGCATACACTCTATGGACAGACTGTAAAGTTCAAATATGTTTGTTCTTTACTGGTCTATTCATTTTGTTCCTATAATTACAAGCCTATCTTTCCCTCTATCGTTTTTCCCAATAGGATATCGAAGAGACTATGAACACTGCTTTGAACGAACTCCGGGAACTAGAAAGACAGAGCACGGTGAAGCATGCCCCCGATGTTGTGCTGGACACCTTGGAGCAAGTGAAAAACTCACCCACCCCTGCAACCTCCATGGAATCTCTAAGCCCCCTGCACAACGTCGCCCTCAGGAGCTCGGAGCCTCAGATTCGCCGGAGCACGAGCTCATCCAGTGATACAATGAGTACTTTCAAGCCGATGGTGGCGCCCAGGATGGGCGTGCAGCTGAAGCCCCCAGCCCTTAGGCCAAAGCCTGCTGTTCTTCCAAAAACAAACCCTACTGTAGGGCCCGCTGCACCTTCCCAGGGTCCCACAGACAAGTCTTGCACGATGTAGAAACCAAGGTCCTGAGGGGAGGGAGTCTGAAGATGAAGATGGATTAGTGACAGTAGTCCGTGACGTTCCTCAGTCTTGCGCCTATAACTGGAGATCTTTTTGACTTTTCTATGTCGTCGAATGTAATGGTGTCGGGGACTAGCTACATTAACATGGGCATTTGTATTTTGTAACCTTTTTTAATAACTGGACATATGTCATTTTAAAGACAATAGAAACTCTCAGACTTACTTGAAAATCCAGTGCTGCAGCCCTTGTCACGAAGGCGACACCTTGCCCCCTGATGGCTTTGGATTGTGTGGCCCAGGTGAGTGGCCTGCGAGAAAGAGAACCCGAGTTCCAGGTCTTACTGGAGTATCACCCGCCATGGTCTGTGACACGTGCGGGAAGAGCCATTGTCTAGAAACCAACACCGAGCATCCAGAGTGGGGTCCAGCACCTGTTAAAAGTCACAGAGGGGGCTTCAGTGAGACTTTCAGTCCATGGCTTGCAGGGAGTCCATGATGGCCCCTTCCATAAATGTCATTTCCCTGGATCTGGGTTAAGAACTCAATGGAAGAAGGTAGGAAAACCTCAGCTATTGCTTGAACTGAACCTGAAAGGCAGAGGAGACAGTGTCTCCAGAGCTGTTGGCATTGCTCCCTCCGAGAACGCGATCAGGCCCTGGAGATGTCCAAGTCCACCACCTCCACTTGCAAAGGACTAGAGCAGTTGAATATTGAGGACTTTGCGGTTACAGCACAAACTCCTACGAAGTTGTTCGATAACTGCCTGAGAAATATTTCTCCCTTCCTTCAAACCCCATGCTCTCCTTTATGGCAATGGAAATAGACAGACAGGAAATTGATTCACGGATGTTGTGACCCAATTACCTTGCTTCCTTTAGGCCACAGAGGCCAGATGGTCCCAAATCCTGAACTCCCAGCTCTGATGCCCACATCTCTTTGAGCCAAGCCAGATCTGGCTACGGTACTGAGTGAGAGCCCTGCCGGGCCACCATGGGAAGATGACCCTGTGGTGCCAGGATGGCCTCTTCCCAGTTTTGTACCTCAGAATCATGACTTCTGTTCTTGTCCTATTCGTGTTTGGTTTGTTATTTTGGATTTTTGCCTGTGACCTCTACAGAACTCATCTAGTCAAATGGACACCGTTAGGAACTTCTTTCCTGGCATTTTAGCGCATAGCCATTTTTTTCTTTTTCATGTATTCACTATATTTTTCCTCTAGCTTAAAAAAGAAAATGGCAGATTGTGTGTTTGTTTAGTACTGGGATTGAACCGGAGGCCTCTTGCATGCTAAACACACACTTTACCACCAAGTTCTATCCACCCCCACGCCCAGATTGTCCTGAACACAACTGTTTTTACTAAGGTACAGATCGCCCCTTTGGACACACCATCAATCACCTTTTAGGTTTAATCTCAGACTGGCGTGCCCACCTCAGAGTGGTACGGTGTTGACGATAATTCACGCAGGAACCAAGTAAGAGCTGTACTAAAGTCAAGATCATGAGTGACCGCTACCTCAGTTTGCCGACCTAATCATTCCTTTGCAGAAAAACAATGTGGATGAAATAGTCCCTTTCCAAGTCACCCTCCTCATCTCACAACCACCCCTAGGTACTTCCCGGGATGGTAAGGTTTTAAACCTCACAATTGCCAGTGGTGGTGGTGGTGGTGGTGCACACCTTTAAATCCAGTACTCGGAGGCAGCAGAGACAGGCAGATCTCTTGAGTTCAAAGCCAGCCTGGTCTACAGGATGAATTATTCCAGGACAGCCAGAACTACACAGAGAAAAATAATTCAAAAAATTTAGAACCATTCTTTTTGGCCATTTTGTAAAAGAAACCATAGAGACCCAGCCAGGATTGAGGTTTGCTGGACACTGAGCCTTTTAAACATCCCACCTCTAGTTTCCTTGGGAGTTCATCGTCTCCTCAGTGAACCCGCCATTTACTAGAAATCAATATCAATTTTTCAAACCATGTTTCTTCTTTGCTGGACGATGCTAACAGAAGGCGTAAGAAGCTAGGCTTTAGGAGCTATTTGTAAATACCTTTCTTGCCCAGCGGTGGTGGCGCACGCCTTTAATCCCAGCACTTGGGAGGCAGAGGCAGGCGGATCTCTGTGAGTTCGAGACCAGCCTGGTCTACAAGAGCTAGTTCCAGGACAGGCTCCAAAACCACAGAGAAACCCTGTCTCGAAAAACAAAACAAAACAAACAAACAAAAAAAAACATGAATACCTTTCTTAAACTTGAATTTTAGTTTTCCCCATCTTCCTCCTCCAAACAGCTCTCTGGCAATCCTCTCCGCCCACCCCACCCCTGCTGCAACCCCACTGCTGCCTTCTGTGCGTCCATCTATGCCTTTCTGCCCCCCTAGGTCAGGCCTTTGCTGCCTTGAAAGAGAAAGGACATGCTTTTGTAAGTCCCTTGGGATCTCAGGCCTGGGCCTCCAGGGAATGGCTCCTAGTTCCCTCCCATCCTTCACTTGCCTTTTCCTCCCTCTTCTCTCCTGTAGTCCCAGTGACGGTTCCAGATGTCCCCAGAGAAGCAATCACCTTTCCTTCCTTTGCCTAGTGATGGACCAACAGTTTTACAGCTTTACATTTGGCGTGGGCACCCTTGGAGCCATGCACAGAATAGTTTAAGATAAGATGTCCCCTGCACGGAGGATCCTAAACAGTCACTAGAGCTGACTAAAGGCTGTAGCAGCTGAGACAGGTCGCCCTGGCAGGGTTCAAGGTGGAGCGCACAGAGGAAAGGGACAAGGAAAGGAAGGAAATGCATGGACCCTGAGGTCCTCCGTCCTCTCCAGACCTTAGTGACCATATGCAGTTCAGGGAGGGGGTCGTTGGATGAGCAGATTGTAGTCTACAACACTGCCTGACTCCACGTACACAAAATAGCCATAGTTGTTAGGACTGTGTGCTTTGTCCCGTCCGTACAACCCTGGTGCCGATTTACAAAGCCCTCTGGTGTAAGTTGGGGTTTGAGTGATGGATTGTTAGAAACCGAGTGCACATTTTTTAAAGAGTGTCCCAATAAAATGTCAAACTGTTGAGGACACTCTGGAGCTCAAGTTCTTGCTGCAGGTCAGCATCACTGTTCACCAGTCTTACTTGTGTTCACAAAACATAAACTAACTGTGGTGCTCCGGGAGCCATCCGTGGAATACTTCACAGTGAGGTCCCACTTATTCTGCTACCATAGTCATGAATGGACAAAGAACTCCCAAGGGTCAGATGGTCTCTGAGTTTTCTATATACATTTGCCATTCCCAAAAAGGCTTTTTGATTTAATTAAGAAGGGGGAAAGAGAGTTGGGTTGGTGGAGGTGGTCTCGGCATTTAGGAGTGGCTCAGCCTCTGATGTCTACAAACTGAAGGAACCATGATCTGACATCTGAGATCCAACAGTAAAGAGACTGTCCATCCATTGAGATCTCAGATTTGGGTTGCTCCTTATTCCTGACCACAACAGCAAAGACCATAAATGCAGGAAATGCATTTGGGATACCATCTCCACTCTGCCACTGAGACCCCGGGACACAGAGAGCCCAGAGCTGAGAGCTCTACCCATGTACAAATAGAACCTTCCTATTTCAGACCCCCCCCCCCCCGAGCTGAAAGCCCCCCTCAAGCTCCAGCTGGGCTGGAGTACCAGGCTTGCATTGGGATGACTTCACACAGATAGTAAAGCCAGAGACTAAGCCTAGCTTTCGCTCATCCTCCTATACTTTATTTAAAAAAGAAAATGTCTCAGTGGTATAATCAAAATGGGTACCTGTACCTTTAAATTATATAGGGAATTTTGTATGTTTAAATAATTGTACTGGGCTCCATAATGCTTACCTTAGAAACTAGTAAAAGAGAACTCTAGAAACTGCGCATCTGTGAATGCTCCTTCCGAGCGTGCTCATCTAAGTTCGTGTGTAGTGTGATGGTTGCTGTAGATACTTATCGTGTAGTAGATGGCCCTCTTAACAGGAGACTGCTCTTCCCCTGCGTTCCTACTGGTGACTCCTGCCCACGAAATTGAAATCAGTATTGTCCTTTGCTGTCGGTTTGGTCAGTTGCAGTACTGGTTGCTTCCTGCTTGTGACAGTGACCTACCCGTGTCAATGTACATCTGCAGTATGTACATGTGAAAGTGCCTTCCTATCTTAGAGGAGTTTAGCCTTGCTCTTGTACTGTCGCCCACGGTGTCCCGCGCGCCCGAGAACTCCGGCTCCTTCCACTTGCTCCCGCCGCTCCACCAGCCCCACTTCCGTTTCTTCCTGCGCCTCAGTGCTCAGTCGTGTGCGTCTTGCATCCATGTGGATTATCAGACTGTCTCGTTACCCTCATAGACGTGACCGTGCCTTTCTCGCCCCTCAGTGACTCCCTGCCACCGGTCCCATGCGTCCTACTGTGTCCCATTCACACTGCTACCTGCCATCCCGTCCCTGGCTCTATACTGACTCTCCAATGCATCCCCCCCCCCCCTCCGAGGTGAAGAGAAGAGGGTGCTTTTACAGTCCTGGAAGAAAAGAAAATGTTTTGTTAATCTGTCGTGACAACGCACTTTTCTGTATAGTACTATACTTCTTGGCATGTACCATTACAGGCTTCAGTATACAGTCGGGTTTGTTCTTCGAGGTGTAGCTTTATAATAAATACGATAGTTCTGGCCGCCTTTGTCTGCTTGCCATTTGCTGTGACTCTGAAGTGTCTGTGTGGTGATACGGTGGCCCGGAGAGGGACCTTGGCGGGCCAAGGGGCCACAGGGATGGGTAGGAGAAGGGGGGGGGGGCAGAAGTACAGAGAGAAGAAGAGGAAAGGAAGAAGAGAGAGAAGTAGGCAGAGTTCTGCCTTTTAAAGGTGCAGGGTACTGCCCGCCCTGCACGGGGGTGATGCACTCTGTGGGGTCCTCAAGGCACAGGGACAGGGGTAGCTGGGTGCTTACAGTAAGTTCCTTTTTCACTCTGTTCCCCAGAGATGTATTTAATGGGTTCCATTGAAAATGGGAAGCTTCAAGCTTTTTCTGTTTTGTTTGAAATACGTTCACACATGCAGCCCTGGCTGTTCCTGGAACTTACTATGTAGAACAGGCTGGCTTCAACTCCCAGAGATCTATCTCCCTCTGCCAAGATTAAAGGCAAGCACCACCCATGCCTGGCTCTCTTAAAAGGTTTTTGCTTCATTTTCATTTTTGGTCATGCATTTGAAAGCGAGGCCTCCTATACACAGGCTCATCCGAGAAGCTGCGGTTTTTCAAAGTCAATGGCTTGGGGACACCTGTGTAGGGGAAAAACAGGCATTGAGTCCAGTCCTCACAAATTCCTTCCTACTGTAAATCCTGTCAAGCTAATATTCATTTCATTTTATTATACCGAAGTAGAATTTTCATTACTGACTGTTTAGATTTGCTCATGTATCAACACTTTAATATCAAGCACAAAAGCTAACTCTTCAGTTCAAACTGAACCAGTCATATATCAGATTTAAAACTGTTAAATCTGCTTTTAAAATAACATCAGCGAAACCGGGGGTAGTAGCGCATGCCTTTAATCCCAGCACTCGGGAGGTAGAGGCAGGCGGATCTCTGTGAGTTCAAGACCAGCCTGGTCTACAAGAGCTAGCTCCGGGACAGGCTCCAAAACCACAGAGAAACCCTGTCTCGAAAAAACTAAAAAAAAAAAAAAATCAGCGAGGTGGTGGTGGTGCACGCCTTTAATACCAACACTCAGGAGGCAGAGGCATGCAGATCTCTGTGAGTTCAAGCCCATCCTAGCCTACAGAGGGAGTTCCAGGATGGCTAGCCAGAGCTACACAGAGAAACCCTGTCTCAGAAAACAGACATAATTAAAATTAATTTTTGATTGAAGTATGAAATATGTACAGAAAAAAGTATAAAATATATACAGAAAAGGGTCCCAATCATTAGTGTAATCCATTCTCGCCCCTCCCCCTCCCATCTCCCTTAATGTGCACAGGCAAGCGTGCACATCCCTTTCTTACTTGCCTTGATGTACTAAATCTTGCCTGAGTCTTGCTGTTGTTCGGGCTGAATGGCAGGAAACAGGGATTTTCCGCGGGCATCTTCAGCTCGACAGAACCCCCAAACTATTATCCTTCATTACGAGCATACCCTCCCCTTTACCCAAGCTCTGTGCTTCTCATTTACCTCAACTATCACGGTGGCCCAGATAGACGTCTTGCACCCATCAGCCCTCCTTTGGAGCAGTTGCCTCTGTGGAGCCTTGAGTACAAGCCTCAGTACCCCTCCAAATAGGATGTCTATGGCAGGTGAGGATCTGAGGGTAAAAAAATTAACTCAAGTACATTACTGCTACATGTGCTTCCTTCCTTTTTCATGAAGAAGCAAAGAAGAGGAGGAGGGGGAAGAAGTAGAATACAGAGTGTTCTCCATGAGGTTTCTAGTCTTTCTAGGCATAGTTGGAAATTTTCATAGTTGGTAAGGACAATGATAATATGCATATCAAAATCACAACGAGGGCACGTAGAACCTGACAAAGCTGTGCTTCAGAACAGGTGGCACCACCAGGAAAGACCCAGCATCCAAGGGGAAATACCTGATGTTCCACACCATTAGATAAAGTAACTAAACATCCCTGAATCCTGGATTCCCCCAATCCCCTCTTCCAGTCTCTTTTGTGATAACCAACTTTGGGGGACACCCAGATTTGTTTGTTAGCAAAGGTGGAGCACGCTACCCTCAGTGAATTTTCCAAAAGACAAGTGTTCCCGCAGCTCTGCAAAATGGATTGCTCCATGTGGACGTGGACTTAACAATTCCCGTGGATCTGCCCATTGGTCTGTCATCTGTACATTTGCTCTAAGGTCTTGTGGGCTGCAACATCTCCACTTCTTTTGTTTAGTGAATGCAGCATGTATATATCTCTCTAGGCAATGAATAATTTTTTTTAAATTAATGGCCAATAATCCATTGATGGCAAGCTGAGAACTAGCTTGGCCATCTTGCAGATGAAGTGTATATGATTTTAAAATATCTCATCTACAGTGAAACAGAAGAGTAATATAAAAATCTGTAGTAGTTAGTATGACATGATGTGGTTAAGTGTGTCTAAAAGTTGCAGGTTTGATGTAGAAAAGGAAAGGAGTCTTAATTTAAAATGTTAGTTTTATCTATCAACCTTTGATTAATAGACTGTGTATCGATGAAGTATTATTAGAATTTACCTAGTTAGTGGTGTGCATCTGTAAGGACCAAGGCCGCAGATGAAGTAGACCTGATAAGTTAAATTTGTAATCAAGGCAATAACAAACCATTTTAGCTATGAGAAGGCAGTATCTTCATAGAAGAACAATTGTCAGAAATAGATAAGGAGATTGTCTGATAACTTATACATTACAGGGTTGTGGGCAGACTCTACAATGAATCATTTTTTTAAAGTTAGTCCAGTCCTTTGGGCTATAGTTCAACAAGGCAGGCAGAAAGGTGATGTAGGGGGTGGAAGTCTTTCATGGTTGCTTTTTGCTAAGGGGCAAAGTTGGAAGTCCTGTCTTGAAGGCTGGAACACTGGAACACGGTGGAAGAGCAGGCTGTCTCAGGCTCCCTGAGACTTGCAGGCAGCTTCGGAGCCACCTGTTTCTGGAGAATGCAATAGAACCTCCTGGGATGAGAACTGGAGGGCAAAGCTGGAGAGCAGGGCGGAGCTGCTACACGGCAGCCTTGGCCAGAGGAAGAGCAATCTGCAACACTTTAAGTGATTATAAATCTGGCGGAATAAATACATGCTAATGGAAGAACATGAAGTTAAGGAACCTTAGAGAGGAAACTTTATCTCTTAGGTTCAGTTTTGGCAGATGAGAGAAAGGCATTTTAGCCCAGGGAGAGAGGGAAAATTTCCCTCCCCTGTAACCAGGAGCAGGAATAGCTTGATCCGTAAAGAGAGAAAGGCAGATTTTCAATGTAGCATTAGGAAGAAAAGCTGTAGGAATACTCTATGACATACTGAGAAATCATCATTTGAGGTTTTTAAAGCAGTTGAAATAAGTCTGTCCATGCAGTTCTGCACAACAGGTTGCTCCATGTGGACGTATACACTTCCTGTGGATCTGCCTATTGGTCTCTCAGCTGTGAACTCACTGTAGAGTCTTGTGGGCTCCAACAGGGCATCCACTGTAGAGTCTTGTGGGCTCCAACAGTTGCCTACACCTTGTTCATCTTTCTAGACAAAACAAAGTTAAGTCATTGGAAACACATGTATGCAAACTCTTTTTAGCATGTTACATGATAATAGCTAACATATACTGAGAGTCAAACCCACTCTACTGGTTGATTTATTTAATTCGCACAAGAAAGCCCCCCCCCCCCGAAATTACCTGGCGCGAGTGAGAAGGAAACCCGGAACACGCAACTAACCCGCTTAGGAGTTTATTAGAGGGAGTGTGTACAGGCCTGGGAAGCCAATGCGCAGAGACAGAGGAAGATGGTGCGTCCAGCTTTTAAAAGCTGCCTAGCACATGCGCAAGGGGGTTGATGTGGCTACGTCATACGTAGATGATGGGACTCACACATGCACACACTCTCCAGTTGCTTCCTCCAGGCTTCCAGTGAACCTCTTTCCTTCAATCCTGCCTCTTTTCTGGGCATAAAGTCTGAACAAAACACATGATCCTTGGACTCATGAAGTAAAAAGCACAAACCAAGCCAACAACTAGATCAGCAAGCCCGTGTTCCGTCTCATGACTGCTGTAGGAACCAAAGCCCAAAGTGAACAGAGAAACACAATTAGACCATCTGGGAGGAAGAGTCTAGATGGGACCACTTGAACGTCACTTCTGAAGTGGTCGAATGTGAACTAATAGCTACATAATAAGAAGAACCTAGACATATAAAAAGTCAAAGACTCAGGCAAAGGAGATGGTGCACATAAATACAGTAGCACGCTCACACCAATGCCGTGCCAACGCTCACACCAGTGCTGTACCATGCTCACACCAATGCCGTACCAACGCTCACACCAACACCATGCCATGCTCACACAAATGCTATACCATGACCACACTAATGCCATAGCACGCTCACACCAATGCCATGCCACACTCACACATATACCATAGCACACTCACACAAATGCTATACCACGCTCACATCAATGCCATCAGAGAGGTCACTGGTAGCCACAGAGGGAGCAGGATATGCTGAAGAACAGGTAAAGCCACAAGCCACATGGCAGAATGTAGATTGATTTAAGTTGTAAGACCTAGTTAGTAATAAGCCTGAGCTATCGACTGAGCATTTATAAATAATATAACCCTCAATGTGGTAATTTGGAAGCAGCTGCTGGGATGAACAAACCCCGCCCACAGTTCTACTTGGAGAAGGAGCTGCTGTAATCTAGTTTGTTAGAGTGGGAGAGAGCACGTGACTATGATACTCTCGAAAGCACAGGCAGTCCCAGGGATGGGAAATGATCAAGCCACAGCCATGGAACACAGACAGTACAGGCTGAGGTTGGAAGGAAGTAGTTAGACTTTAGGGAATAGGAAGCAAACAGGTTGTCTGCTTCCTCTTGGAAGAGATGCAGTCTAGATTAGTATAGCCTGAAACAAAACTGTACTTTAGCGTACTCAAGACTCGTCTGTCATATCTGGGAACAGCTTTCTGCCTGAGTAGTATAGAAGATTTGTCAAACACCAGAAACTCTTTCAGAAGACAATCAAGTAGTTCGGTCCCCTTCCTATAGAGAAGAGGAAGCCGGCCTGGAGGAAACTTGTGGAGGCTGAAAACTGCAGGCTCATTCCACCTTGTCTGCCGGTCAGAGAGTTTGGAGATTGACAAGCATAGTTGCGTGCCCCAACTCAGGGTGTGACTGCTTGGCTCTTGTGAAATTAAGGTAAGTCCATGCCATCCTGACAGGTGGTCAGCATATGCGATTGTACTTCTGCTCCGTCTTTGGTAACTATGAGGCCACCTGGGGAAGGGCGGTCTTCCGCATACATGATCTAGAGCACTTTTACTACCTAGACAACAGGATGCTGATGATTTGATGTCTCAGAGTGATAAAGCAATTGACTGTGTGAGCTATCCTTTGTATCAGGTTAATAAAGTCTTTTGTTACCCCCCCATATGTTGGGTATAAAAGCTGTGGAAAAATAAACGCGGGTGAATTTCAGGATTTCAGTAATCACTGGAATACCCTCCTGGTGTTATCCTATGGTCCTGTCTTGTTATGTTATGTGTCTTTATAATCTTTACTTACATTTCTTCAACTCCCATGCCCCTACCCTGGCAAGAGGATTTTGTCGAGGCCGGACCTCAACAGAAACTCGGGTCCTCAAACAGCAGCAGGACACAACTGTGTTGCTGTAAAGGAGCCAAGGGCTGTACCAGTCTGCCGTGCCCAGATTAGGCTGCATCAGCCTTGCCTTTGGAACTAATAAAGAAGCTCCTTCCATTGAAAAGAAAAGAGCGGGAGTGTGAGGCACACACTTTCAATCCCAGTACTGGGAGGCAGAGACAGGAGGATCTCTGTGAGTGGAGGCCAGCCTGGCCGACATAGTGAATTCCAGAACAGTCAGGGCCTCAAAGCAAAACAAGAATGGGAATGTGTTGAGTGACAGGGTGTATGAAGGTTTATCACTAGGGCAGGCAAGCACAGTACATGAATGGAGAAAAGGTATCCGATTATGTGTTCCCAGAATCACCTGTGAACTCTGTAGGAATGATTTCCATTTTAAAAAAATTGATTTCAAAATAAAATTCATAGAATCTAAATGCAGGCCATACATGTTGAAGGCCAGTGAAATTGAGAAATATATGTAGAATGAAGGTAAATGTTGTATCAAACAATCCCCCAGAAAGATCTAGACAGGGAAAAGTATTGGTCACCATGAAAACAAGTGTTACCGCCACTTTAGTGGTGTGAGTGACTAAGTGCCAACTTCCAACTGCCAAGCGCAGTGAAGTCTGCTATGATGGGCCAGCCATCTTGGTTGTCAACTTGACTGGCCCTTGAACCAACTAAGAGAAGCGCTGCTGGGCAGGTGTGGAGTTTCCCCGGGAAGAATGAACTGAGAGGCATCCCCTCCCCCAGCACCTTCCATCAGTAGCCTGCATCCTGTGAGGTCCAGCCATTCTTGCCTGCCTGTCTTCGTTCCCTGCTGGCATCTACACTGTTGCTCACCTCAGAACTCTGAGTTTCTTCTGCTTTCTAACACGGTCTACACACTGATGGATCTCTAACTGTGCAGTTCCTGACCTTTGATGGCTGTGTCCAAAGCATGGAACTGGAGGGAGTCCCTGTCCCCAAAGCAGACATGGGGGCTAAGGTGGGCGCATGCTCTGAAACAGGCAATTCTGCACAAAGACACAGGCTCATAAGCGAAGATGACTGAATTGCCCAAACAGTTTCTCTGGCAGTCTTCAGACTAATGCCCGCCCCGTAACTGGGCCTCCTTTTCACACTTAGTGGTAGACAATTATTTCCCAGTCCAAGAAGCAGAACAAATGAGATTATTTTCTCATTTCCAGATATGCTAGGGAGAGCTCTGGAGAATGGACTTAAAATTTAATGCAATTTTAAACTATGCAAAGTACACCATTACCTTATTAATGTTTTCTGTCCCTTTGTCTTTTTGTCATGGGCATAGTGAACAAAAGAACCGTGTCTGTTCAAGTCAACCTAAGCAAAACCGTGTACCTGAAAAGCCATGCCTTCTTCCTAAGGAATCTGGAACCCGGGAAATCAGTGTGAAAACCCCAGGCTTCAGCTTCTGCACACATCAAAAAGCAAGACTGCCTTTCTGGTGGTTCTGGGCCTCGCTGTTCAATACGAACATCCTTTTCCCTTTTAGCAGATGCACAGGGCGTGGCTCAGTGTGTGCTGAGCTCTTCCACTTTAGCAGGGTCTGCTTGCTCTCAAGTCCACATCTGTCTGACTTCTCTGCTAGGAAGACGCTTTGGGGTGGAGAACTGTCTACCCCGAGGAACAAGGACAATTAAGACAAATGAAGGCCAAGCACATCACCTCACTCGCTCCCATGACACTGCGGAAACTGTTAAATGCAAATGAGCCTAAAATTAAATATACCTTTAGATTCAGTCGTTACATCCTGGTGTACCCCTTCTAACTCATGACTGCTGTCTTCTAGTGCTGAAGATTGCTGGCCATCATTTCCCCCTTTGCGTTTTGTTTTGTATTATATTTTTGTTTTTATTGTTGTTCCTGGTTTTTGAGGATTGATCAAAAATTACTACTTTTCCCAAAAATAAGGAAAATAAAGCTTTATTTTAATGTTTGGATGAGAGAGAGAGAGAGAGAGAGAGAGAGAGAGAGAGAGAGAGAGAGAGAGAGAGAGATTGAGAGAGAGAATCTCTGGTGTGGAAGACATGGCACACCACTCACTGAAGGGAGGCCTTTGGAGAAGACTTCCTGGAAAACCCACTTCCTGCTCCACTGGGGGGGGTCCCTTCGTGCCCCACCCCCAATCTCTGCCATTTACAGAACTTTACAGAACTAGTGGAATGGCAGCCCTGATTTCCTAAGGCCACTCACAAGATGGGCATTTTTAGAACCGCCTGTATTTCTGCTTAAATCACAATTTGATTCTAATTAAAGTTAATGTTGGTGCTCTGGTTTTCTTTGCAGGAGAAAAGCGCTGGGCAGGAGAGAGCCCTTGCTTCCAGCAAAGGCTTTCATGCTGAGCTAAAGAAAAAGAAGAGGCCCAGCAGGACTGCTCTGCAGGGGAAAGCACTCGCTGTGCTACAGGCCTGACAGCCTAGCTCCATCCTTGGAACACATGGTGAAGGGGGAGAACCAACCCTAGAAAGCCTCTCACCTCCACATGCATGTGCTGGCCTGCATACACACACACACACACACACAAACACACACACATACTAATGCATGCAGTGGCATGTATACACCTGCATTCTTTCTGCTTCTCTCTCTCTCTCTCTCTGTCTCTCTCTGTCTCTCTCTCTCTCTCTCACACACACACACACACACACACACAAATGCATGCACCAGAATGTGCACACCTGCATTCACACATGCACACAAATACACACACACACATACTAATGCATGCAGTGGCATGTATACACCTGCATTCTCTCTGCTTCTCTCTCTTTTACACACACACACACAAATGCATGCATTGGTATGTGCACACCTGTACAGACACACACACTAATGCATGTATTGGCATGCGTACACTTGCATTCTCTCTGTCTCTGTCTTTCTCACACACACACACACACACATACAAACTCATGTTGTGGGATATTTGATAACACTGTGTAAAGATGTCTCTTTTACCTCATCTGTTTAAGGCACCCTCTGATTGGTTTAATAAAGATCTGAACAGCCAATGGCTAGGCAGGAGAGGAAAGGCAGGACTTTTGGGCAGAGACAGGAACTCTGGGAAGGAATCTGGGGCAGGGGGATTCACCAGTCAGACATGGAGGAAGTTGGAAGTACTGTACTGAAGAAAGGCCATGTGGCAGAAAGTAGGTTAATATAAATGGATAAATGTTGTGGATTATAATAAAATAGTCCAATACTAGTTCAGCATGGAGTATAATAAAGGTTTCTTTATTTAGGGTAGACTCATAAATCAGCAGTTCTCTGCATGAGTGGCAGCAGCCAAGAGGCTGTGCACATTGTTTGTATCTGTATGTATAGTACATGTGGCCATGCCCAGAGTGGGCCAGCATCTTAAGGGCTATTGACTGAGGAGTTTCTATAACCCTTCCCCATTTGGTTTAAATAAAAGATTGCTAAACCTAATACAAAATTATATACAATAAGAACAAATATCAAGTATAAAAAATAGAATTACAACCAACATAAAAAATATCAAGCAAGAAACATATGCTAAATGTGTGGGGTTTTTTTTGTTTGTTTGTTTGTTTGTTTGTTTTGTTTTTTTGAGACAGGGTTTCTCTGTGGCTTTGGACTAGTTCCACAGGTCCTGGAACTAGCTCTGTAGACCAGGCTGGTCTCGAACTCACAGAGATCCACCTGCCTCTGCCTTCCAAGTGCTGGGATTAAAGGCATGCGCCACCACCGCCCGGCAATGCTAAATGTTTTAATAGTTATTCTATTCTAAGGAGTCTAAGTCTTGTATTAGAAATGGCTTGACTAAGTTATGAGAGGAAAGTAACTTCAACTATCTAGTCTTCAGATCCATCAAAGACCTGAGAAGGAAAATAATATTATTTGGGTAAATAGGAAGTGCAATCAAGCAACTTCCAAAATGTGCGATAAATGATAGAGAAAATTGGCTACCTGGGTAATCACCCAAAGTCTCATTTGCAACATTGGAGCAACCAACTTTGGCTAAGGCCTAGAGTAACTGACAGACCATTTTCAGAGGCAGGAAAAATTTCAGAACCATGTTACCCTCTTCTGGCAAGGTTTGGCAGTCTTCCCCCCCCCCCCCCCCCCCGTCCCATATCCTGCTTGTCCAGTATGGACACTGTGCATTTTTTCGGTGGCTGAGGTATGGGCAGGTTTTTTTTTTTGCCCAAAGGCCAATTTTGCCAAGAAGAAAAGAAGCTCCAAGTGGAGTGTCTTCAGTGCCCAACATTCTCTTAGGAATAGATTGGTGCTGCCAGGAGCAATTATATCTCAAGTCAACAGAACCCTAAGTTATTTAAGTGCCATGTTCTATAGTTCTTTGAAGTGGTTGAAGATTACCCATCTATGCAGAATACAGTCACTATGTATCTAAAGAACCTGATTAGTCTGGCTATAAGTATGACAAATATGGATGACTATTGACCTATAATTTTTTTATCATTCTTCTTTAATGGTGTTTAGCCTGCATATATAACTGTGTGAGGGTGTTGGATCCACTAGAACTGAACTTACAGACAGTTGTGAGCTGCCATGTGGTTGCCAGGAATTGAACCCAGGTCCTCTGGAAGAGCAGCCAGTGCTCTTAACCACTGAGCCATCTCTCCAGCCTATAATTTTTAATACCTATATAGCTTAAAAACTAAGGCTTTATATTAGAATATTTGATAATCTTTAAACAACTGTGCAGCAAATAAGGACAATGACCTCAAAATGTAAACAATGCATAAGTATGTTGATCGGAGGTAGAAATGTATAGTGCAATATGACAAATATACCCTAAAATTGCATCAATCTACAAAATATCTTTTTTTTTTTTTTTTGATTTTCGAGACAGGGTTTCTCCGTAGCTTTTGGTTCCTGTCCTGGAACTAGCTCTTGTAGTCCAGGCTGGCCTCGAACTCACAGAGATCCGCCTGCCTCTGCCTCCTGATCTACAAAATATCTTAAGTGGAGGTAGAAACATGCACGCATATAATCTGATGAAATAAATTGCATAGGTGTACAAGTATTGTAAACAGAAATGGGAGTATATTTGATTTAACAAATATAATTTGAATTTGTATCACTATACAAGAATGTATACCAATGTAAATTGTCTATGAATAATAGCTCACAAGTATTCACTCTATTGTTCACTATTATTATTAGTGTGAGTGAGCTCACACTCATCTACCTATTATCTCATCAATTTTTTTTTTCAAAAGAGATCCCGGAGCCTACGTAATTTTTACTCCAACCCCCAACAATAATCAAACCCTAATAGATGTCCCTAACAAATTTTGTTGGGAGAGGGGACGTAGTCTTCTAGAATTACTTCTAGCTGTCATGGGGGTGATGTTATTTCTGTGGGATCCTGTAAAAACTAAAATGATGGTTAAGTTTTAAGATTGCTGTCTGGTATAATTGCAAATAGTCTCTGAATAGTCGGTAGGTTTGTTTGTTTTTTTTTTTTTTTTGAAGTTTTTATTTGAAGTGCTGGCCAGAACAATGTAAGAAGGTACACCATTTTAACTCGCCAAGTTGGAATCATCTCGAGCAGCTGGCAACCAAAACAGATCTTACAGTGGCACTGTCAGCATCATGACATCATATCAACAGGTGGAGTTGTTGCTGTGGGGTCCCATCTTCTTCCTGGAAACCTTTAAAGATTACTGTAGGAAATTTGATTGTTAATTGTGGAGAACTTAAATGTTATTTATATAGACATATATTTAACAAAAGGTATAGGAGAGACAGAAATAGGTATAGAGAGAAGTAATTTTTTTTGCCCCATACCTAATGTCTCCTGATATGAGACAGAAACTCTGAATTTTTCTTTTAATAATATGCTTGGATTTAGAGAAGGACAGAGCTATTGTTCAACTCCAAAGCCAGCTTTAATTTTCAAGTGAGTCACAATTTTATTATACTGAGAAATACAGATATATATGTTCAGGTAATGAAATTTTACTCTGCAGATTTCTCTTTGCTTGGTAATTCTTTCTAGATAGTTATGTTTTTTTTTTTCTTTAGGCATCTAGATGTTCAAGGTCTCTCTCGACTATTTGAAGATGTGTTTTCCCTGCAAAGATAAGAGCAGAACCCTGGCCCAACCCTTATGAGGTTTCCTTACCACCTGTATGATGGTCTCATCTGTAGATGAGCTGTCGTTTCTCTTTTTAAAAAAGTTCTTACACATTGCCAAATTTGGCACCAACCTGAGAAATAGCCTTGACCACATGTGGACTACCACTTCTGTGCACTGACCCCGTGGAAATGCTCCCCAGATGATTTTATCTCGGGGATACTGGTCTCCTATAATCACAGCTAATTTTTCAGACCCAGCTGACCAGCATCTACTGTGTCGCAATGAAGCCTGGGTTTCACTTCCGCAGATGCTTGATTCAAACTATCACACAGACGGCCCTGATTGAGTCTATGAGGGAATCCCAGACTTGGCTCTGAAACTTCACAAGCCAGACACCCGTGTCTGCATTGATCTCAGCTCTTTTCCCTTCTAAGTCCCACAGAACAGCTCACTAAGTTCTCAGAACTAAGCAAATTTTCCAGCCCAAAGTTCCAATTTTTTCCATAATTCTTCACAAAATAGCACAACAGGCCTGTCACAGCAACACCAAATTCTGGCCTAGTTTGCTTTCTGTGACTTTGACAGAAGACAAAACAAAACCAACATGAGGGAGGAAAGGGCTTATTTGGCTTCTACTTCCACCTCACAGTCCTTTGTTGCGAGACGCGAAGGCAGGAACTGAAGCAGAGACGGTGGAGGAGCGCTACTTATGGCTCACTTCCCCTGACTTAGTCACCTTTCTCCTACAGTAGCTCAGGTGTAGCGCTGCCCCTTAGGGGCCCAGCCCATGCTAATCAGTTAGCAATGGAGAAAATGCCCCACAGGTGTGCCCAGAGGCCAAACTAATGGAGGCAGCTCCCCAACTGAGGTTCCCTCATCTCAGGTATATCAAATTGACAACTAAGATTAACTTTCACAAATAGCCTATAAGAATTCCCACAGAAGCCGGGCAGTGGTGGCTCACACCTTTAATCCCAGCACTCGGGAGGCAGAGGCAGGTGGATCTCTGTGAGTTCGAGGCCAACCTGGTCCACAAGAGCTAGTTCCAGGCCAGCTAGGACCGTTACACAGAGAAACCTTGTCTCGGAGGGGAGAAAACAGCCCAGCCATGCCGGATCACCCTGCAAACTGGTGGTGGCAGCGTAACGGATGGATTTGTGGTTTCTAGGTGGGTGGAAAGCCTGGAACACACCACGTCCACTTCGACCAGATAATATCTTTATCTCCCTGGTACCTTACCTCGTTCTCAAGAACAGAGCAGAGTCATGCAGAGGTCAGTGGCTGACAGCTGCCTTTGACTGGAACCCATCTACCTCTGCTTCTCAGTTGACAAAGGAAGTTATTGTAATAAGGCCTAAACGGATTAGCAAGAAACTGCTTTTGCTCAGGAACATCAGCCTTGCTGCCTTACGTCGTCGGAAACACTAGAGATCTAGGTGTTCACAGGGATTTGCTGTCATTTCTGCCTACCACAGCCCTTAGAACAGTGGTTCTCAGCCTTAATCCTGTGACCCTTTAACACAGCAACTCATGTTGTAGTGACCCCCAGCCATAAAATTATTTTAGCTGCTGCTTCACAACTGTGGTTTTGCTACTGTTATGAATCGTAATATAAAATACCTGATTGCAGGATATCTGAAATATGACCCCCTCCTAAGGGGTCATGACCCCCAGACTGAGAATCACCACCTTAGAGGGACATGGGCCTTCCGTTAAGAAGCAGTCTTGAAGTATGCCTTTTCGCCCTCTGCTCTTACTAACTTCATTTAATAACACCCTGCTTTTCTCTGATTCCTCTGATGTCCATCTTACTAGGCCAAGGAAACTCAATCGAGCTCTTAAATCCATTAAGAAATTCCTTAGGGCAGCCTGTCTCAAACTGCAGCCTGTGACCCTTTTGTCAAACCTCTATCTCCAAATATATATATATACATTACGATTTATAACAGTAGCAAAATTACATGTATGAAGTAGTAACAAAAATAATTTTATGACTTGGGGAAGTCACCACAAGATGAGGAACTGTATTAAAGGGTTGCAGCGTTAGGAAGGCTGAGAACCACTTTCTTAGGGGCTGGGGATGGCTCAACAGTCAAACACACTTGTTCTCACAGACAGCAGAGTTTAATTCCCAGAACTCATAGTGGGTAGCTGACAACTGCCTCAACTCCAGTTCTAGCGCATCTGATGCCCTCTCCTGGCCTCCTTGGGCACTGGCATACATTTGGCATACACACATACAGAAGTATACACATATGAACAATTAAAAATAAACATAAATCTTTAAAAAAATTTCAAACATAAATCTTTAAAACCAAATGGCCTCACACTCTCAGTGACTACTTGGGTTCCTCTTGTACAGATAATGGTAAAGTCTTTCCTCTCATTGCATGAAGCCTGCCACCATTGCTTTCAAGCTCTAGACAGAGAGATGATAGAAACAATTGACGAAGATATGGTGTTGCAGTGGTTGTGGGCTATAATGTGTCCCCACTAATGGCTTATCCCGAAATCTTAAGGATGCCACCTCAGAATGTGACCGTGTTCAGAGAAAAGGGTTTTAAAGACATGATTAAGTTAAACAAGATGATTAGGGTAGCCCTCATCCCGTCTGATTGGTCGGTGTCCTGTTAAGAGAATACTGGAGATACCCAGCAGATGCCAGGATCTGAGTAGACAGAATGGTGCACACCCACAGACAGGGAGGAAGCATAGGAGACATCAGAACTGCCCACGGTGCGATGCACAGCTTCTAGCCTCGGAATGGCGAGAACGTGTATGTCTGCTGCTTATGCCACCCGCCTGCAGTGCCTCATCGTGGCAGCCCTAGACAGGGACACGGACCAGAAGGAAAATTCCAGACAAATGCCCAGCCATGCCCTGTAAGGGACAGGAAGCCTTAAAGTCACACCTGAGTACGGACAGAGCAGGAATTGATTCAAAAGAAGTCCTGGGTCTTCACAGGCCCTCGTGTGAATTGGTATGTCTGAATTAGTACAGAGCTACAAATCGTAGGAAATTCTCTTAAGAGTTCCCATTCTAAATCTCCAGGACTTTGCCAGCACAGTGCACTTTGGGAATTGCTATTATTACTAGCATGTAAACTCCTATAGTAGCAGATCCGTTCAACAAAAACACACCAAGATGTTTTTCCCCCAGAACTCAACAGTATACCAAAAGTAATCCAGAAAAAACAGGTGAGATGTTTAATGCCTATAATCCTAGCACTCAGGAGGCTGGGGCAGGAGGATGGCTGTGAGTAGGAGATCATTCTGGACTACATGCTGAGTTCCATGTCAGTGAGGTACAGAATACAGTGGATCATTTCAATAAATACTAAGAAAACTTGAGCTCCATATATTCGAATTTTTCCAATATATTTTTATCTAAATTTCCTTTATTCTCATTTATGTGTATGCATATGTCTGTGTATCTGTCACATGTGTGTGGATGCCTGAGGAGGACAGGAGAGGACATCAGACTCTGCGGATCTGGAGTTACAAGTGGTTATGTGTCACCTAGTGTGGGTGCGGGGAACCACATTGTTGTGCCCTGGGAGAGCAGCAAACCCTCAACAGCTGAGCCATTTCTCCAGTCCCTAAATTTTCTAATGAGACCCAGATTTAACAAAACTCTTATGATTACCATTCTCTATTCAAAACCTAAAAACGAACAGCTGCATTGATTCCTTGGGCACAACCAAGAAAAGGGTCAACCAAGGCGGCGTCCGTGTGAACAACAAGCATCTGCCCCTGGCCAACCCACGCAGCGAGGACTCAGCAGCAAGAGCTTTGAAGCAGCATGAGGAGGGGAGGGAGCTGAGCTCCCGCTTCTCAAAGGCTCTCCTCAAAGAATGACCCCAATAAACACGTGAAAGTCTCTCTATCATTGTAGCCTGTTCCGTTTATTCTGACCTGCTCTATTTCACACCAGAATAACTTTGGAGCCATCTAATACAGTTTGGCAGAAATATTTCCTGGGGGAATAAAAAGAAACCCAGCTGTTGCGATATCATTCTTTCTTTAATATAAGCTATCAAAGACTGGAAGGGGGAGGGTGGGAGGGTCTACTCTCATCAGGGAGTTGAAAAGATTTAAACCAGGAGAGCCAAGAGTAAGAAAAGACCGTACTAAAGCCTGAGATGTATGCAAAGTCGAGAAAAATAGACCCACCACAAGGCCCTGTGCAGCACGGCAAGCCTTAAGGGAAGAAAGACAGGGCTTAATGAATCTACTTCATCGAAAGAAAATGGTCCCCCAAATTTCCATTCCGTTCTCATGACAACTAGTACTCCATTGTTGCCATAGTAACCAGCTGAAAAGCATTAGTCTAAAAACAAGCTGTCTGATTGGGTGGCTGTCAGAATCCATTAGCCACCACACAACATGGAGAAGGCTGCTCTGCCATCACCCTGGCCTGTTTCTAGCTTCCAGTGTCTCAGCTTTCCCAGGAGCTTCCCGCAGAACCACATGCTGGGAGGAGAACCCATTTCAACAAGTGTCTAATAATTGCACCTCAATGAATGCAAGACGATTTGTTGTCTAAAATCTGAGCTATGCAGTACTGCAAGAGAAGCACACCCTCTCTGATACTCTTCTGCAATAACATCAAGGCACACACTCCTCACAGCCAAAACCACTTACTGGTCACCGGCAGAGAGCTGACGTCTTTGTGAGGCGATGTACTGACAAGCTGAATGAAGGGGGAGTTTTGAAGGTTATATGAAGTTTGCATGAAGACATATAAACTGGCATTTACAACATTAAAATGTCGTTGTCAGGTTCATTTGTTTATGTGTCTGAGTGTTTTGCGTGCATGTATGGCTATGCATCACAAGCATGCCTGGTGACCTCAAAGACCAGAAGAGGTCATCAGATCCCTTGGAACCGGTGTCAGGGATGACTGTGAACCATCATGTGTGTACTGGACACCAAACCATGTCCTCTGCGTGAGCAACAAGTGCTCTTAGCCACTGAATCATCCTTCCAGCCCCAATGTCTTGTTTTATTTTTTGAAACAGGTTCTCACTATGCAGCCTGGGCTGGCCCAGAAGCTTGCTATGTGGTATGGGACAATGGTCTGTATTCTGTCAATTATATTTTAAATAAACCCTGATTGGCCAGTAGCCAGGCAGGAAGCATAGGTGGGACAACCAGACAGGAAGTAGAGGTGGGTCAAGGAAAACAGGAAAAATGTGGGAAGAAGGAAGTCCTAGTCTGCAGTCATGACCCAGCCACAGTAGTAAGATGTGACTGCCTCACTGACTAAAGTACGGAGCCACGTGGATAACATAGACAAGAATAATGGGCTAGTATAAGTTATAAGAGTTAGTAAGAAGCTTGAGCCAATAAACCAATCAGTTTATAACTAATGAAGACCTCTGTGTGATTTCTTTGGAGCTTAACAATTGAGGGAACCAGGTAGGACCTAAACCTCTGACAACAGCTATGTAGACCAGGCTAACCTCAGACTCAGAGATCCACTTGTCTCTGCTTCCTGGGTACTGGAATTAAAGGTGTGCCTGACCATGCCAGGCCTCAGGGTCTTATTTTAAAACCTGTGCTTGCTTAAAGCTGTTGCACCTTTTAAAGACATTTTCCCCCACCTGATAGTTTTCCTTGCTCAAAGCGAACAGTCCAGGTATTCATAGACATTCCTAGAATGGTCCTAGAAGCAGAGATGCCTAGAATGTCCTGCTCCCATCCCAAGCCCCGCCCCCATCCTCAACCCTTCCTCTAGTTGGTAACACTTTTAATTGGCATGCACTGTTGGGAAAGATGTTTTAAAACGCCCAGCTGTGGGCTCTCAGGAAATACAAATAGAGAAGCCGCCAGCGGGCAGCACCAGCACCACTAAAGTAATGGGTACTAAAATGCAGCCTGGCACAAGGGTGAGGACAGGAAGGGGTCTTGCCCTGACGCTGCTTTTCAGATCACTCACAATTAAGAGTTTGCAATGCTTTTATGAATTCAGCAAACATTTCATAGCTCTGGCTGTAAGTGCTCAGTGTGTGTACATAGATGGATGACAACAAGATGGCCCTTCACAGTTTATACGGACTAAGTAGGTCCTGAAAGCCTGTATTCAAGATGGGACCGTTCTGTCATACAATGGAAATAGTGGGGTGCACCAACCCCAAGCAGAATTTGGTGCTGCCATTGCTGTGGGATGCTCCAGGTTCTGTGCTAACAGCACCAACGTTAGCAAAACCAGGCTGAGACACTGGAAGCTTACAAGACAGAGAGGATGTAACTTGGGGATACATGTCCATCCACTCATAATCAAAATGGAGGCTCTGATGCAAAGCCTGAGGGCCCTTGTCTAAAGCATCTGGACAATGCTGGGAGGGGCAGGCTGGGGAGTCCTGAAAAATAATGGCTGAGATTAAGGAGGCAGGGGAAAGGCAGAGTGGGTTATGATAGAAGATGGCGGGCTGCGGCTCCTGTACCACCCGAAACCACCATTGGGCAAGGGTCTGGGAATTAAAAAACACACAGAGACATGGGTCACTCTTGAAACAAGAATGCCAATTTTATTGTGTTCCAGGGCAGCTTATATAGGGCTCTCCTTGACTAATGGCCATGCCCTAGTCTCAGGATTTTTCAGCTACAAGCCCACCAGAAACCACTCCCCTGCCATCAGATACCCATGAGGGTCTTGTGCCCAGAGCAGCTGTAAGCACAGGAAAACAAGCTGTTTACTCCAGCAGGCAAGGGATCATAGAAAATTCAGGGTCTGAGAGTCTGCAGTCCCCAACAGCAGGTGAGGAAAAACATTCAAGACACAAGGAACAACATGGGCTGTGCTGATGATCCAAAGAGTCAGTGAACAATCATGAAAGGTGGCTGGGGTTGGACAGGGAGTGACAAGAATTGTATACCCCCCCCCCCGACAACACACTACAGTGTTCATTACAAAACACAACCTTCAGTCATTAAACTATGCACCAATGCACCATGTACTATTTTCTATGCTCCCCAATGAATTTAATATGATTTAAGTGTGAATATATAGATAGAAATAACTTGTGTTTGGGGTTGGGAATGTTAGTACAGGAAACCTAATTGTATATGAGATTCAAATGGAAGATTTTGATCCCACTAACAAAACCTCAGTGTCATATGCGACAGGTGGGAAAGAGAAAGAAGTAGGACCCAGTCCCTGGTGGTGAGCCACATACCGAGAAATGTGGGCAAATCATCCAGAGTATTTGGAAGTCGAGTCATGGGGCGAGCTTTATGGAAAACATCTGCACTGCACCCAAGGGGAGTCAAGCAGGCTACTTCACAGGGTCTCCTGAATTACCTGGCCAGGCACCACTGCGACTATCGGTGAGTGGCGGGAATTATTGGCAGATCTGTTCTGAGCCTCCAGAGGAAATTCAGTTTTGCTTTTAAGAAAGAATTTTGTAATAGTTGTTCCCCGTCTTCTTAAACCCTCTCACAGGAGCAGAAGTGGAGGCACAGCTGGCACCAAGAGGACACTTGTTACTTGTTAGTGAGAATTTAAATTTTTTATAGTGAGGGGAAGTGCAAACGCCACTGAACTAGATCATTCAGGGAAGCTCTCTGACCCGGAATATTAACAGACCCACGTGGTCTCTTCCCAGCCACTTAGAAACAAAAGGGCTCCTACCAATATTCATCATCACGGCTGGCAATAATTACCTCTTTGCTGTCTCAACTCCACAGAGTAACAGAGCCCAATGCTGACATGACACGGTAAGGTTGGGCCGAGCCTGAACTGAGACCTCAGAGCATCCATGGGTTCAGAGGTGACTTCGGGGCCAATGAAGGAGATTCCGAGCACAGGGCTCACAAGGGCATAGACACGATTTCCACGCCGTAAGGAGATAGAGAGCCCTACTATGGGTCTGTATGCCAGAGTCTCGGGGATTTCAGTTGGGAAGGAAGCTTATTCTCCATAGATCAACTTCTAAGCTGTGTTATCACCATCCTTGTCCTGCGGAGGGGAGGGGAGAGGAAGGGAGAAGGAGAGAGGAGGAGGAGGCTTCTGAAAAGGTTAAATGGCTGTAGGGGAGAAATTCAACATTTACCCAGGTAAGTCCTATTAGGGGGGGCTTCACATTAGGGGTACTCAATGTTTAGAAGGTCTGATCAGGTGTAAATAAGCTTAATTTTAGTATTTGTTCCGCCTTTACCATAACCCCATGATAACGCCATCAAAGACTTAGTTGAAATATTCAGAGATGCTCCTGGAATCCCCCAAGGTAAGAACCAGTGACCGAGTCACTTATACCATGTGATTGCCATGTGGCAGAAGGTTATCTTCCCTGGAAGGCTAATATGTAACCTGCCTTTCCTTCTGTGTAAGTTTTTTAGATCAGAAGAAAGGAAGGATACTAAGTGAATAAACCAAGCATTCTTTGACATGAGCAAATGTCTATGCTAACCTCAACTTCCCAAATGGAAGCTAACCCAAAAAGGAAGTCCCTTCCCTTGTCCCTCCTTTCTTGTTAAATCATAAGTCATGTGTCACACCTCAGAAGGTAACAAAGGAGAGAAAGCATCTTTTTATTCCTTTTGAAGGTTTGAAATCTCATAGCCCTTCAGGATCATGAATAGCTTAGAAGCCTGGAGTCCACTGTGGGAACCAACCACATTTTACCCCAGGGACCCCGATACAAAGTACAAAGCTGAGTTCCATAGTACTGGTGCAATGTGGGTGATCCCCTGAAGTTCAATGCCGTTCTGTCCCATGGGTGACAACAGAAAACGACAGAAAAGGGGGTGTTTGGAGCCTAAGAAGGCAGAGGAGTTGGTAGGTAACAACGGTTACAAGGTAAGATTTGGAGATTAGCAGTTCTCAAAGTCTAATCCTTGGGCCTGCCACGTGGGTGATTCCGGGAGAAAGCTGCTGACCTGCCTACAAAATCCGGAACTGCTTTAGTGGGCAGCGTCAAGGTGCGTGAGTCACATCCTCAACTTTGAGAATCAGTTCCCTAGGTTTAAGGTTCTCAACCTGAGATGTGTGAACTTCAGTGAGGAAAAACTGTAGCCTGGGGGACAGAGAGATGGCTGCTCTCCAAGAGAGCCATTCCAAGCAGCCAAGTGGCAGCTCACAACCATCTGTAACTCTGGTTCCAGGGAAGCAGAAAGCCTCTTCAGTCCTCCACTGGCACCAGGCATGCACATGCAGGTGCAGACATGCTGCAGGCAGAACATTCATATGCATATAATTTTTTGAAAATTAAACAAATGAAAAACCTACAGCCTCGTTTTCCTTTACCACTCACAAAAATGTAGTCCATTCTTCTATTGCAGAAGGCAGTACAGGTATGATCATTATCAAGACCAAGTGTTACATCTTGATAGCCACTGTATCAAGGCCCAGGCATGGCCACTCACTCCTTTAACCCCAGCACCCAAGATGCCGAGGTGGGAAGATCGATGTGAGTTCAAATCCAGCCTAGTCTACATAGCAAGTTGCAGGCTAGCCAGAGGTACACCTGAGACCCTGTCTCAGAAACAAACACATGCAGTATCACAGATTTCAGAATACTTTAACAGGGACAGCGAGATGGACCAGCTGTAAAGGCGCCTGCTCCCAAGACTGACAACTTGAGTTTGTCCTTGGGCCCACACAGTGTATAGAGAAAAAGTGTGTGCATGCACATGTGTGTGTGAGTGTATAAAGAGAGAATGTACATTTTAAATAGATTAAATATTTTTTATAATTTTATGTCATAATTTATAATGTCATAGGTTTTAGTGTAAAAAATATATGTCTAGTCTAGAAGGATTCCAAAGAAAACTGAGCAAAGGCTTAGAGAAGAGAAAATACAGAGTAAAGCAAGAGTTCAGTTTGACCGAAAACTGAGATAAAGCAAGGAAACTGATCCTTCGAAGTGGACCCTTCCCAGCAGGCTCTGCAGAGCTACTGACTCGGAATTTTTTTCTTTCTTTTTTTTTTAGAAAAAAAACCCACAAAAACAAAGTAGACATATAAATCACTAGGGTTGGAGAGATGGCTCAGTGTTAAGACATATATATCTATATAGATATATTGATATAGAGATAGATAGATAGATAGATAGATAGATAGATAGATAGATAGACAGATAGATAGATAGATTGATTACTTTGTCAGGGTAGGAAAAGCCGCTGAAATTCAAAGATACCAAAAGCAAGAGTCCAGATAGAAGACAAGATTTCTAAGAAAGTTGAAAAAATAAAAACTCAGCAGTTGGGTCTGGAGAGCTGGCTCAGTGGTGAAGGCCATGTGTGACTTACTCTTGGAGAGGACCCGAGTTCAGAGTCCAGCACCCATGTCAGGAGACTCACCATGCCTGAAACTCCAGCTCCAGAGCATCTGGGATCTGCCCCCTGCTCTGGCCTCCACAGACCCCTGTTCTCACGTGCACAAACCCACACCTGTGCACATCATTTTCAAAGTTAAAAAGTTAAAGAGACCCTGCTGAGGCCTTACCATTGAAAGAGAAGAATCAAAATGACTACAAAGCTTCAGGGGTCCCCACGGAAAAACAGGAAGGAGGTCAGCTGAAATGGTTTCAGGGGAGCATGGAGTTGAAAACACCCCAGTGTGGTTGCAGCAAAGACAAATGTTCCTGCGGAGGAGTGTCCCCACAATGGGGTGGTGGTGGGGAGAGCAGTTATCCTGAAGGTCCCTTGGGGGTTCCAATGAACCCCTGAAATTACAGTATAAAACTCTGTGCTCACGGATATTGGGAAAGAGATGTACATTTTTCAATGCAAACTCGATGCACATGGATTCCCACCTCCGTCTTGAAGACATGCTATCTGTTTGCCCCTCCAAGTGCCACAAGCCAGGTGTCCCAGTAACTTTTCAGAGGGAAAAATATTTATTTGGGTTCACAGTTTCAGAGATTTTAATCCATGGTAGGCTGGTTCTATTGTTTTGAGGCCAGAAAATTAAAGCTGTTTCTCACATGGCCATAAAAAGCAGAGAGAAAGGCCAGGGACCCACTATTCCCTTTAAGTACTGGCCTCATGACCTAGCTTGCTCTCTCTAAGTCTCTCTTCCTACTGTAGACACCATAGGCTGAACGCCAAAACTGTCTACCTTTGTAAGAGCCGAACAATAGTAGAAGGTAAACCCTCGCATCTGAAAACTGGAAGAAGGAACATGCATCTCAAAATAAACCAAAAACGTCCACGGGTGAAGAGAGGCAATTGCAGTATCCCAGATGGCCGAGTCTGCCGAGGGTTAACTACACAGTCACCATCTCAGGAAACAGTTTAGAATGTCTTGGTTATAAATCCGGGCATGGTGGCACATTCCTTTAACTCTAGCACACTGGAGAACACCGGGTAAGACAATGGGACTGGAGAGAGGGCTCAGCAATTAAGAGTATTTGTTGCTCTTGCAGAGGATCCAGGTTGAGTTCCTAGCTCCCACGTGGTGGTTCACAAGCACCTGTCTCTCCAGTTCCGGGTCTGACATCCTCTTCTCACCTCTGAAAGCGCTGGAAATGAACGCGGTACACACACATCACCAGAAACACTGTAAAGTTCAGTGGAAGTCATAGTCCTGTTTCTTGCTCTTTTCTTGGGCCAGCTGACTGAATATCTGTTTATACAAGGATGGTCCAGAAATCCTCACAGGAAACAGTGAAAATGGCCATTTTAAAGTAACTGAGGCTCAGCTGGCGTTCCCGCCGTCTAGTGGGTGGGAGCTGGGTTGCTTTTATAGCGCCCTCTACTGGGTACCACCAATATACTCTTATTCTCAGGCTCGCTAAAAGATTCCCAATTACCCTTATTTATTTATTTTAATGGAAAACCTCTTAAAAAAAAGTTTGACTGCTTAAAGAGGTCACCTATCCCTAAGAGAGGGGGGAGGGGAAGGAGAAGGACAAGGAGAGAAGGAGGAAAGGAAGGAGGAAGATGAAAGAATAAAGACAGAGGAGGAAAAAGAAGAAAGAAGGAGGAGGGAGAGGGAGGAGGAGGAGGAGAAGAAACACTACCAATCTCCAAAATACAAATAGGATACCAAAATGCCCTCCAGATCTCTCTGTGTAGTCCTGGCTGTCCTAAAACTTACTTTGTAGACCAGGGAGGCTTTGAATTCACAGGGATCGGCTTCTCTCTGCCTCCCAAGAGCAGGGATTAAAGGCGCCGCCACCACCCACCAGCTGCTCTGGAAGTACAACCCTTGGCCTGCAATACCAGTAACTGAAACCTTGCTGGAGATACACACTGTAGGGCTCTCCACACCCACTAAGTTACTCTCACGTTGTCTCTGCCCACAGGAGATTCTGATAGACGGTGAACCAGTCATCCACAGGCAGGTTTCTTGAAACCTGAGAGTCACAGCTCAGGCAAAATGTGAAGGGAAGATTTAAGTGTAACAAGTCTGAGATCTGTTTCTTGCTGTAGTGGTTACAGGCCTTTCTAGCGTCTGGCTGGCTGTTTGGCTGGCTGGCTGGCTGCCAGAGTGCTCAGAGCAAGCTCTGCGTACTGATAGTCCCCAGCGTTGGCACAGTTAAGGTCCCACAGTTACTGTGTGAACGAGCGGCTAGCTGAGTGAACACTGGAACACTGCAAAGGAGCCGTTCACACCCCCTTCTGCTTCTGCTTTGGGCACAGCAAACACTGAGCCTAGAGAGCCACTGAGACCAATGTGAGCCCAGAGGGATTGGAGTGTCCCTCATAGACACAGGTCAACCAGCTGCACGCCTGCAATCTCAGATCAAATCAGACTTTCAAACAAGACCGCATTCCGGAACCACGCTACAATTTCCAGACCAGCAAAAATGCACACTTATCCTTAGGGACAAAGTTAGCGAAAGGACTGTCTTCCTCCCGATGGCAGGTCCCGCTCTTTCTCTGCACTCGGGGCGCACTCGGGGCACGTAACTTACAAATACAGTTTAGTGGCTAGTCATTTACCAATCAAAGTTGTGGCCATATTAGGTATGTTTTAAAGGTTAAACAGAGATATATTTTAGATAGATGTTCTCCATACACTACAGAGAACAATAGAATATGTATTTTTTTTTAAATAACGTAAGACTTTTCATGACAGTGAGGAGCCGTGAAGCGTGCACTCCAAGGCAGTTGCTGCCAGGACCCACTCTGAGCCAGCCAGTGTTCAGAGCCCCGGCTCATGTGGAGGAGAGGGTTACCAAAAAGGGCCACTATTTGCCTCCCTCTGTTCTTCAGCATTGATATCTTACAGATATTATATGGCTTTCAACTTAAAGCACCCCCAAAACAGGCCGTGTCATCCAAACCAGATTGAGGAACCAGGCGGATAAGTCACGGTGCGTCCACTAACGACGCCGCGCGGGGTTGCACAATACCAAGGGAAGTCTCCACAACAGAGGAGCTCAGCCAGTCCGTTTCTTCTGACTCATTTCCTCTGGAGAACTTACTCAGAATAAATCCGGCACGGGGCCACAGAATAATTATATTGGTAACAGGAAGCCAGCAGAAAAGTAAAAGAGGAACAGCAAAATCACTCTGCCTACAGGGCTTCTGCAGAGGATTAGTCGCCTAGTGTGGCTTTTAAGTTCTCATTTAGAAAGGAAGGGAGGAAGCCCGGATCCTTAAGACTTTAAAGAAGGAAAAAAAAAATCAGAGACTAATTTAATGCTCTTATACACTAATTAGGGAAAAAAAACACACAAAAAACACACACACACACACAAAAAAAAAACACTAGCCAGGCAGTGGTGATGCACGCCTTTAAACCCAGTACTCAGGAGGCAGAGGTAAGTGGATATTTGAGTTCGAGGCCAGCTTGGTCTACAGAGTGAGTTTCAGGACAGCCAGGGCTGTTACACAGAGAAACTTTGTCTCAAAAGAAAGAAAGAAAAAAACCTAAAAAAAAAAGAAAAGAAAAAAAGCAAACATAATCTGATATGGGAATCCCCTCAGTATGCTGTGAATATGTTTTATTGCCATTGGTTAATAAAGAAGCTTCTTCAGGACAGAAATGTAGAGAGAAAGTAGGCAGAGTCAGAGAGATGCCATATAGCCAGCCACCAGCACACCAGTACTGATAAACCACGAGCCTCGTGGCAAAATATAAAATAATAGAAATGGGTTAAGATATACGAGCTAGCTAGCAATGCGCTTAAGTGATTGAACAAGCAGTGTTTCAATTAATACAGTTTCTGTGTGATTATTTGGGGCCTGGGCAGCTGGAAACGAACACGCAGTCTCCGTCTACAACAATCTCTAATTTTTAAAAAATGTATCACAAAAATACACCGTTTTAGTTTGCTTCCTATTGCTGTGATAAACACTGTGGCCAAAAGCACTTTGGAAAGGAAAGGGTTTACTTGAACTTGCGGGTGCCAGTCCTTCATCGAGGGAAGTCAGGACCAGAGCTTGAGGCAGGAATTGAAGTGGAGACCATGCAGGAATGTTGCTTACTGCTGGCTTTTAGGCTTGCCTTCAATCACGTATCTAAGACCCACCTACCTAGGGATGGTACTGCCTACAGTGGTCTGGGCTCTCCTACATCATCAGGAATTAAGAAAATACCCCACAGATATGCCCACAAGCCGATCTGATGGGGGCAGGTCCTTAGCTGAGGTTACCCCTTCCCAGATGTGTCAAGTTGACAGCCTGTCACAGCTTGGAAAGATTTTTATCTGAATTAGATTTTACAGCTAACTTTATCTGTTAAATACAGTCCTGCTTTGCTGTAGCTGGCTAAAGGGTGTGGACTCATGATGGGTGGGACACCATTACACTCACCCCAATAAGGGCGACGTGAACCTTGTCCTGTTTTCTTGCCTTACTGAAAATGACCTACTAGTTGAGAAAATAAAACCAAAATAAAAAATGGTTAGTGTCGGATGTGGCTTTCCTCAAGCTGGAGCGAATCACTGGGGCATGCTCTGGCTCCCTGAAACACAAGGTGAAGAAGGCACGGAGCAAAAGTAGATCCGTGGAACACAGCAGAAGGGACAGGAAAGGAGGGGAGAAAGGAAAGCAAGGGAAACAGACAACAGCAAAGGGGGAAAAATAGCCAGAAGCAAGAAGGGAAAGTCATAATATTTACATAGACTATCTTGTGTCAAGATGGAAAATGGCTCTGTTTTGTTTCAAATCTAAAGTTAAGCCTAAGATGAAAAAAAAAAAAAAAAACCTGAGGAATGCTGAGAACAGGAGAAATAGTCTTCCTTGGGGAAAAGCCCAGTTGGTTATCCTATACAAGAGCTCAAGGGACTGAGCAGGTTGTATTTATATATTTAGGAGTGTGTGTGTGTGTGTGTGAGAGAGAGAGAGACCAACTAAAAAAGTCACCATGGATGTGAGAGAGGGCAAAGAGGGTTCATAAGAGGTGTTGAGGTGTTGGAAGGAAGACAGCGAAGAGAAATTCTTTATTATAATTCCAAAAATTTTTAAAAATTAAAAACTGAAAAATCCCTTATAAGCATAAAGATCTATTCCTTAAAACAATTCACAGGTCTCTAAACATGCTAAGAACTATTTTTAAGACTGCTTTAGGACAGGGGCTACAGTGTCAGCGACCCAGTCCTCCCTACAACGTGGAACTAGGCTCGCTCTCCGGCACCAAGAAGGTAAAACAGAGGCTGGGGACATAACACTGAGATCCTGCATTTGCCCAGCGCCCATAAGGCCGTGATTCTGATTACAAGCAGTGCCAAAAGGGGGCACAAAAGTAAAAACAGGGCCTTGGGAGCTTAGTCCAGTGCTCCAATGTGGGTCTCTGTCTCTATCTCCACCCATCGCCAGATGAAGGTTCTATGGTGATATGGAAGATATTCGTCAGTGTGGCTATGAGAGAAGGCCCATGAAGAGCAGGAGGGAGAGCATGAGCAAGGAAGTGAGAACCACGAGGGGTGCGTCCACCCACGGAGACAGTGGGACTGATCTAATGGGAGCTCACCAAGGCCAGCTGGACTGGGACTGAACGAGCATGTGATCAGACCAGACTCTCTGAATGTGGCTGACAATTAGGGCGGACTGAGAAGCCAATGATAATGACACCGGGTTTTGATTCTACTGCATGTACTGGCTTTTTGGGAGCCTAGTCTGTTTGGATGCACACCTTCCTAGACCTGGATGGAGGGGGGAGGGCCTTGGACTTCCTACAGGGCAGGGCACCCTGACTTCTCTTAGGACTGGAGAGGGAATGGGAGGGAAATGGGAGAATGGGAGGAGGTGGAAATTTTTAATAAATAAAAATAACTGAAAGAAAAAAATGTAAGGCAAAAGAAATACAAAGATGTAACATTCAAAAACAAAAAAGGTAAAACAGTCAGAAATCAAATTGACTACATTCCAAGGTAACCCAATAGTTTAAGATGGTAGACATATAATCCGGCTAATAAATTATAAATAACGAGAACATCCACACTTTGTAACCTCTGTCATTCAACCTATGTAGGAAGTAAGACACAGACACAGTCACAGAGAGCAATTTGAGCACACCTCTGTGTTATCGACAGAGCAGCCCAATAAAAGGGCAGTGGCGTAGATCTGAAATGCCGCTATCAACCAACCATAAAAAACTAGGAAGCACGAGTCATGAAGATCTGGACACACTGAGTGTCATCTAGGTATCCATCTGTCTGTCACGGAGTGCAGGGGTTCCTCAGGCTCGATGAGAAGGAAGAGAACATGAGAATTCACATTTAAGTCAGGGAAGAGTGGTTCCCCTTTTATTGATAACCGTTTTCCCGTCCATTTCCAACACGACTTCACATACACGGCCTTCTCACACCCCACCCGAACCCTGGGAAAAGGCAGCCTATGTTTTCTTGGCCCCACTTTACGAAGTTGAGGCAGACACACCAAAGTAACAGACTCCCATACTGCGGGCTAGACTTTAGCATATATATGTTAGATTATATATATATATATATATATATATATATATATATTATTATCTAAGTAGGGGAGTGAGCAGGAGGGTAAGTCCCGGTTTTTTTGTTTTGTTTTTGTTTTCTCAGAAGGTAAATTTTCCAGTATACCAAGAGCCTTGGCTCCCCAGTTAACAATCTGGCTTCATTAGAACATATTCTCCCAAAAGACATGGTCAGAAACTAGGCTGGTCCACATAAAAACAAAGCCAAAGCCACTAAGGGTTCATCTACTAACCAATACCACCTTAAAACATGACACTCCTCAGTGGACCTCCAGACAAACTCAGTGTTGGATACATTTCCAGTTACCCAGAATTCATCAGGCTGTGGTTTAGAAGTAACAGTCAGAGAGGCAGGTCAGGGAAAATGTGCACCCTTCCTCTGCGATCGGCAAAGCAGGCACTACAGACCATCTCGGTCCTGCTTCCAGAGGGCGATCCGAGGAACACATCACTTCTTATCTTGAACATATGGGCAGCTTGTATCTGTGTGTATACATGTGTCACCGCTCCCCTGGAGGCCCCCGTCCTGCCTTGTGACTTTCAGCTGCAGTCTGGCTCAGCCCCGTTGTTCCCTGGTGCCCAGGAATGGTAAAAGACTTCAGATCTACCTTGGGAAGCAGAGCAGGAAGAGGAGGATGCAGATTTATCCCCACAGGCCATGCCTGTCAAACAAGTCAAAAAAGTTGACTCCCCCGAAGCACAAGAGCTTGGCTAAGGGGGAAAGAAATGCTAGAAGAAACAGAGGAGGTGGCAGAGAGGCCCAACCTGCAGGATGAGAGGCCCTGGAAGGGGAAACCAACACACAGACCTAAGAAGCCGGTATCGACGAAATGAAGAGCTCACCTTGGCATCTCCTGTGCCCAAGGGAGGATGCCCACCAGCTGTGCGCTGGTCCAGGTGTCTACACCTGAGTCTAAATGTAACGTGTGTGGGGGCCCCACAGGAACCCACAACCCAGCCTTCCTAACTCAGGAGGCTCTTGGAGAAGAACCCTTCAAACATGTACAATAAAATTTGCTTGATCAGAAAATATATATATAGAGAGATATATAATTATAAAACTTTATTGAGGAGCTTCAAAATTAAAGTATCAGTACTCTTCTTTGCAGGGACTTAGGAGTCTGTGCTGTCTCATTAATATTCATATCTGCTTTCTGTTCTTTGTAAATATCTCTTGTATTACTCAAAAATATGTTTAAAAATAAATATACAATTCAAATAGGTATACATTTGACAATTTTAAGTATGATTATATATGTGTGTGTGTTTTATTTACATTCCTCCATGGTCCACTGAAGTCTTTATTTTTTTAGGTACCTAGGGAGCCATATCATTAAGGCTAATGGTGGTTTTATCCAGAAAAAAAAAAAAAATACATACCAAGAGTTATTTTTCAGGTTTTCGGCAAAACACAAAAGGAAGGAAAATGATTTGGCTCTTAATTCCAAATGCTTTCAATTTTTAAATGTAAGGTCACTATAATAAATGTTGTCTGTATTTGTATAGAACCTGGAGAAAATGCAAACTTTAAACTTTCTGTTTAAAGAAAACTGACTTAATTAGCTTATGCGGAAAGGGGAGATCCAGAACACCGAGCCAGCACTTGCCCGGGCCTTGGAGGGCTCCACGGCTGCTGGTGTGGTCCTCGTGCTCTGTGGTCACCCCTTAGGACAGTGGCTCCACACGACCACGGCCAAAGCCTTGCTCTGACAGGACATTTACGCAGCTCTGAAGGACATACCCAGCAAGTACGAAGGATATAGCCGATGGTGACAGCTCGATTCTTGGTGGCTTCTTTTCCTTCTGAATCAATAAGCTAGAAACGATCCCCACATGGCTCTGTCCGCTTCCTGTGACACACACAGGAAGTACACAGAGCAGCCTATCCCCAGATGCGTGGCACTGCATCTGAACATAATCGCAGAAGGCAATAAACCAGGTCCAGACGTGCTAACGGGCTGACTGGACTGGACATGAAGACAACTGATTTGTAGCAAGCACGAAGTATCAGGACCATCATTTTGACTTTATAAAAGCTGTGCTGTGCGAGAAACTAAAACATGGCTACAGACACATGGCTGCAAGCTTTCTAAACCTGAGAGTAAGCAGACATGAGCAAACACAGTTCGGTAAAGCAGCGGCATCAAGTGGGTAAATCGGGGTGGAGAAACCCTGCATGACGGCTTGGCTGACTCCAAACAGAATAACACCAAACATTCTGAAGATAAGAGGAAGAGTGTGGCAGTCACCTGAAAAGAGCCTGTGACTGGTTATTGCCATAAGGGTCAATACCAACCAACCAATCATCTCCACTTCACCACCTGGTGGAAATTCCTCACCCAGATTCTAATTACAGTATAATACTAATTAGATTACTTGTAAAACTGGTTAATATGGGCGTTGATGAAAGTCAAACAGTCCCATCTGATGTCTGATCCTGGCTGCTCTTCAGACACACAGAGAGAATATGTTGAGAAGTGCGTTAGGGCACAATGTTCAGAATAATAACAAAAAATCTAGACAGATACATGACAGATCGTTAACTATTCCAGCTACACGAGAGACAGGACAACCAGGACATGGGGATACACAGTAGCCATGGCACTTCCTAGACGACTCTTTGGAGATTCCATTCTTGGTCTTCATTGCTTCTGAAGTGTGCAACATGATTAGGGAGGAGCTGTCTTCAGCTCAGTTCGGGAAGAAGCATGAGTGAACGTAAGTTCTAGTCACAAACCACTGTTGCCTTCAGAGCAACTAAGAACACTGTATCCAGTCTGGAGAATCCTTGAGCTAGCTCCTGCTAACCTTTGGATCCAGGTTTCAGACTCGCAAACACTTTGGGGTTTTTAAGGGCAAGGGAGAGTTCATTGAGGAAGGAAATAAAATGGGAGTCTCTCTCGGATTTCTTTGACTCAAAAATGACAACGATGGTGAAGTGGGGCTCTGGGCGGGTCAGGAAGTAGGTGCTCTGGACTTTGTCATCATAGAAGTGGACCACTTTCTCTAAGCTGTTCAGGTCGGATGTCCGGTCTGTCATGATCATGATGACATTGGGCCAGTGCATGACAGGCCTGTCACTGGGCAGAGACACTACGGCTGGGTACTGGTCCACTCCCTTGGGGGCCTCTCGATAGGAATGTGGGTGATGGTAGCCATGACCCTGAAAGCTCTCTGAGCCTCGGTTGTCAAAAATTAAGGACACATTGGCAGCATCATATTTCCTGATGAAACTGGAGATCTTCCCAAAGAGGTCTGGGTTAGCCTTTGCCGTCAGCGCTTTCATTTCTGAAGCAGTCGTCTGTCGGCTCAGTGCCTCGTGGAAGTAAAAGCTAAACTTGGCCAGGAGCATGGTTTTGAGTTTCATCAACCAAAGGAAGAGGTGTGGGGGCTGAACGGCCTTCTGAGACTGCCCTCCGAACAGGTGCTTCTTGGTCTCCCGCTGCTTCTCAAAGGTCTGGCCCCAGCTCTGCAGCTTCGTGTGAGCGTTGTGCAAGGTCACCAGGGAAGGCAGGAACTTCCACTCGGAGATCTGGGCCTGGGCCCTCAGGAGATGGCTCAGCACGCCCACTTCCAGCTGGAAACTGCTTTCCAGAGGGCTGAGGATAGGGTGGTGAAATCTAGAGGGGAGGGGATGGACAGAAATCAGTAGCAATGTTACTTCACAGGGAGAAACCTTCAAATTAACAAAACAGCAAGAGCATAAACCCAGACTAGACCGAGGGACAAGTGACGCTATTAGTCAGGGCCAGCCTGGGCTCAGAGGGTCTAGAGTCGGTGAGTTTGTTTGTTGTTGTTTTTACAACTCGGACATAACTTGGGCATTTCATCTTATTGTCCTAAGAAAATACCCTTTATTTTGTGGTTTTTCTTTTTAATAAAAGTAACTAATTTCTTTCCAAATAAGGAGAAATTACATTGGCTGTAGCCATAGCACTGGTGTTACCGTGTGTGCGGTGTCTTCCTGTACACGACAGCCACAGCACTGGTGTACAGTGTGTGCGGTGTCTTCCTGTCCACAACAGCCACAGCACTGGTGTACAGTGTGTGCGGTGTCTTCCTGTCTACGACAGCCATAGGACTGGTGTACAGTGTGTGCGGTGTCTTCCTGTCCACAACAGCCATAGCACTGGTGTACAGTATGTGCGGTGTCTTCCTGTCCACAACAGCCACAGCACTGGTGTACAGTGTGTGCGGTATCTTCCTGTCTACGACAGCCATAGCACTGGTGTACAGTGTGTGTGGTATCTTCCTGTCTACGACAGCCATAGGACTGGTGTACAGTGTGTGCGGTGTCTTCCTGTCCACAACAGCCATAGCACTGGTGTACAGTATGTGCGGTGTCTTCCTGTCCACAACAGCCACAGCACTGGTGTACAGTGTGTGCGGTATCTTCCTGTCTACGACAGCCATAGCACTGGTGTACAGTGTGTGTGGTATCTTCCTGTCTACGACAGCCATAGGACTGGTGTACAGTGTGTGCGGTGTCTTCCTGTCCACAACAGCCATAGCACTGGTGTACAGTATGTGCGGTGTCTTCCTGTCCACAACAGCCACAGCACTGGTGTACAGTGTGTGCGGTATCTTCCTGTCTACGACAGCCATAGCACTGGTGTACAGTGTGTGTGGTATCTTCCTGTCTACGACAGCCATAGGACTGGTGTACAGTGTGTGCGGTGTCTTCCTGTCCACAACAGCCACAGCACTGGTGTACAGTGCATGCAGTGGGCCCCAGCTGTCTACATGGGTGCTGGTGATCAGAACTGGCGCTCTTACCCATGAAGCCATTTCTCCAGCCCCAAAGTAACCATTCTACTGTGAGAATTCTGTATTTCCTGGAAACATACAGAGGGAGCTGTTCAGCATGATTAACTGAACCCCAAAGTGCCAAACGGCTGCGTGCTGTTTAATGAGCACATAGAAATGGGGTACAGGGACCTTCCTGAGACTGGAGAGATGGCTCGGAGGTTAGGAGCACCGACTGCTCTTCCAGAAGTCCTGAGTTCAATTCCCAGTACCCACATGGTGGCTCATAACCATCTGTAATGAGATCTGATGCTCTCTTCTGGTGTGCAGGCAAAACATGCAGACAGAACACTGTATATATAATATATAAATAAATGTTTAAAAAAAAGAATGAGGGGAAACCCAGAGCCTGTGGGCTGACAGATTCTCACACTCTCCACACTCACCTGGAGCTGTACTTCTTGAGGATGGTATCCAAAATGCCGACCAGCTCTTCCGTGTTGATGAACTTCTGTGTGCTGAGGGCGTACATCTTCTCATAGAAGTCCGCGATCTCCATCCGGGCCTGAACAAAGAAACAGAGCTGCTCTGACAGGTGGGGCAGCAGCTCCTCCACATGAGGAGCCGTTCCTCCCGGGGCACCTCGGCCTGTGGCCACCTTCTTCAGCTCGTTATGCAGGGACGTGTAGATGGTGCGGATGGAGTCCTTCCTGCTGAAGAACGACTGGCCCCCTGGGAAGCAGACAGCAGAAGCACATGACAGGTGAGGAAGGGAGCGGGAGGACCTGGCACCTCCCAGCCCCCACATGGAAAGTACTAGAACCTGTGGAGCTCAGCGAGCTTGGACTGAGGATTGGGGCACGGACACCCAAGTCAGCACCTCACTGAGGAACAAGTCAAAATTGAGCACTTGCTACAAATTCATCTCACTCATGTATCAACTCCCCTCTACTCCACTCCATGGACATTCAAAACTTCTTTAGAATCATTACCCTGAATCTTTTTTTTAAAAAGCTCTCCTTTTTTATAGATACTTTTTTATAGATACACACAAGGATTATCAAACACTTCCATTAGGACTGGTAGCCCAGAGCACATTGTTTGCTCTTCAGAGGTGCAATTGTCTTGAATCTTATCTTTCAGGCTGTGCCAGGAAATGAGAATGAATGCTCACACATCTTTTTAAAAAAGAACACACACTGGGATCTCAGGGCGGGGGACTGCAGCGCTCTTGACAAGGCTGACAATGCAGGCGTCAGAATAAGCACCACACTGTGAATTATTAAGGCCAAGAACCAATTATAAGTAACCGCTGCTCTGGCGTCAAGGAAACCTGAGCAGGCATCAGAGATGCTACATTGTTGCTGATGGTTGAAAAGGACCAAACAGCAGAGGCATTGCTTACCTACTTGTGACTTTGTATATGACTAACTATGTTTCTAATCACAGGTATCTTCTTAAGCATTAGACCCCCATCAAAGAGACAGAAGCGAGACTAGTAGAATGAAAAGAAACAGGGAGAGCTGACAGGGCAATCTCTACAAATGCACAAACGCCTCAGAGACTTTTGTTACCTTCAGAGCGCTTTCGTGAAATGAAGTTATTGCTGTTATAAATATATTAAGATTGAAAGTTAGAAGGAATTTGAAAAATATCCACTTAATTATTTATTTCAGGATTTTTTTTTTTACTTCGCTTCTTGGCTTATGTCTCAAGAAACAAACCTTACACCCCTTATTACCCAGATGATCCAGGTTTTAACACCAAAAGTCTGATCTCCCGGGAAAACCTTCATCCAGATGTTTTGTTGATCTCGTTATTGTCTAAGCTGGAAATGAACCGACTGACACCGTGACACAGGGCGCAGCTCTACATCTAAAGGCCCCTGATCTGGGAGCTCTACTTCATTCCGATCCCTAACTCTATAGAAATATTTTCTCTCATTAGCATGGGGTATGGCTACACTAACAGCGGGGATAGTTCTCAGAAGTCTGTCCTCCGTGTCTGTATTCTGATTTTGTAGTGATCGGTATAGAACAGTCATCTGTGCCCATGTCTAGAACAAACATCCCCTACATTAGGAAGGTAGTAAAAATGTCATACAGAGATAGTTATGACAGCATACACCTATAACCCCAGAGCTCAAGAGACAGAGGCAGGAGGATCCAAAATTCAAAGATCCTCAGCCACAAAGTGAGTTCTGGGTCAGGCTGCACAATGGGAGATTCTCTGAAAATGAAACTGCAGTATCAGAAAGCATCACACAAAAGCCAAAAGGTTTACAAATCTAAAGGACAACTTCAAGTCCTCACTGCCAAACTTAAATACTGTGTGATATTCAAACCACCTAGCTCTTCTGAGCTTTAAATGCTGTTACTGTCACCGTAAAACCAGAATTGTTGAAAAGACAGAAGAGGCAGCACTTTGAACAGTCCTGGAAGGAAGAATATACTCGGTCTTGCTGGTCCCTTTCTTTCCACTTTATAATTGAGCTTGGGAAATTCTATGGTAAATTACTATTTAACAGGCAGATAGGTGACCTTGACTCTACACCCACTGTTAAACAAAAAAACAAACAAAGAGGTGGTCAAAGCAAAACTTGAACTTTGCACTGAAAAAGTAAAGCCTACCCTCCTCTGAGCAGAGGGGAACAGAAATACAGCACAAACGCAAACAATACCTTTCCAGGTCTACCCACACCAGTCACCAGCAGGGAAATGCTCCAATTCCAGCTCTTTTCTCAAAACTTTTGGCAAAACAACCCCATCTCTTGACTCCCTACCCTCTAATACCCAATAAGGACTAACCTTCCTTCCTCCTGGGGAGCAACAGAAACACCCAACTCATTTACCTTTCTAGTACTTTCAATTTATAAATTATGATGTTTCAGGTTTTTTTTTTTTTCCAGAATGTTCTAGTTATCAACGGCCATTATTTTTTCCAAGATTTCAACCTTTTATCTCATATGAAATTTAAATCATAAAGAACATGTTAACCATGCTGGGCGGTGGTGGCGCACACCTTTAATTCCAGCACTCGGGAGGCAGAGGCAAGCGGATCTGTGTGAGTTTGAGACCAGCCTGGTCTACAGAGTGAGTTCCAGGACAGGCTCCATAGCTACAAGTTTTCTGAGAAACCCTGTCTCAAAAAAAAAAAAAAAAAAAAAAAAAAAAAAAGATAAGAAAAGAAAAAAGAAAAGCATGTCAAGCATCCTGAGCACTGTCAAACTTTGTTAAACTTCTTTAAACTCCCATTCTCGAGTGGCAGGGAGGTGGACAGTCTCAATCCTCCACTGTGTCCACTCAGCACATTTTAATCACTGTTCTTTTCCCAAAATTTTTCTGGCCTCAAAGCAAAGATAAGAGTCATGCCCAGTTTTTCAGGACTGATCCACGACAGTGACAGAAGACTCCCCTCAGGTCTGTCCTTTGGTTAAAGGCCCATGCTTGCATTTTAAATCAGGACCAGCAGCTGGAGCTTCAGACAGAGGTCAAAGACTCCCCCCCCCCCCCCAGGCGAAGTCTCACTTTGTTGCCCAAGCTGACCTTGAATTCTCCACACTCCTGCCTCAGAGCACGTTGGACCTCGACACTGGTTTAAACTCACTTGCTATTCGCTAACCCAGTAGATCTTACAGAAAGAATGAAGAGGTAAGATACATCAACCGCCTTGCTACAGTGATCACTTCATAAGGTATATCAAGACATCAAGTTGGAGAGCCTGAGACTACATACAATTTTTACTTGTCTATTATCCCTTCAAAAAAAATGTAAAGACTAGTCAGACCATGCTTCTTTTTGTTTTGTCTTTCGAGGAAGGGTCTCACTATGCAACCCCAGGTGGCTTGGAACTTTAAATGAGGTGGCCTCAAACTCACCTGTGCCTGACTCCTGAGGGCGGATTAAAGACATGTATCACCACCATTCCCAAACCATGTTTCAGATTTTTAGAGTATGCATAACTGTTTCACTTTGCTTAACAAAGAAAACCATATGAACTGCAAAGCGATTATAGAACATGGTACTGCTTTAAATAACATTTTTTCCGTTCTCTGATCATCATAAAGTCCAATTGCAATCACATTTGCATCACTATATAAATACAAACATGTTAAAGTTTAAATTTTGAAATAACTATCACTTGAGTGTGTAAGTCAGGAAGTATTTAAACTGACATTTTCAGAACATTATTAGATGAGCCCTAGAGTCCCCAGGCATGTTTCACAGTGTGAACTGGTATGTAGTCAGTCAACCGCAAGCCAGGTCCCTGCGGCTCACCTACAAGACAGCTGAAATTCAAGCAGAACTCAGCACTTTACACAATAAGGGTCACTTCATGCAGCCAACCAATGACAGTAAAGGACTTCTAAATTTTCAGAGCCGAAGTGCCCAGCTCTCTTTACACAGAAACCTGGTGAATATGATTTAAACTTAGTGCAGACTTTATTTGTTTATTTTTGCTGGGATCCACAAATGGACTTCAGGAAACCCAGCTGTTCTCTTATTCTCTCCTTCTGGTTATAAATATACATATATTTGAGGGGCGTAACTTGGCAACTTTTAATACATTTGTATGGATGACCTCAAACAACAACAAAAAGTTAAGAATCATGGCATTTGAGTCAATATTCACTTTTTATAGGTAGGAAAGCCTCAAACAACCCACACTGCCAGAATATTATGTACTTTAAGTGTTACAGCTAAAATACATATCATATACATACACGAAAATAAAGTATATGAATTATAATACATGTGCAAGTTTTAAATAAACTATATGTATACATCTGATGTGATAACTCGAGGCAGGTGTTCAGGTTTGAGATCTATCACCTACAGCTACAAATGCATGCACAATTCACTACACTGTAGAAAACGGAATTGTAACACTGAATACCAACCGCATATTTGTGTGAGGTAACACTGTAGAGAGAAAACTAGAGAGGGTGAAATCCCTGGGCACTTTTTGCCAATAAACATCACACTAAGTTACAAGTCATCTGAAAAACTACGTAAATTATAATCTCAGGAAGCACTTTCTCTTGAGTGCTTCCCAAGCCTTCAGTTAAGATCCCTGGCAACAGAAAGGGATTAACTCTCTGTGTAACTGGCGCTCACTCTCACCTTAATAATCTTTTATGGCATGGATGTGTGCCTTCCATTCATGAAAGGACCTTGAACTTTTAATAAGTAACAAGTCAAAAAGACGCCAAAGTACTAAATCTAGCCCAATCCTCTGGAAGGCAGCTATCATTTTCCATAATTATTATAAATAATACTTTGAATGCATAGCCCTTGGCTTTTATGTATTACTTCCTTATCAACTGATACCAATTGTTTCTTGGGATAATCAGTTAAGAGTTCCTGCCGTCTTATTTTCAGGATTAAGATTTACTTGAGGACGAGCAGTGTTTCCTGCCCAGGATCCACTTACTCCTTCATTTACTAAATATGCACTGAGGTACTACGAAGAGGGGACATGACGCCACTTGTGTAAGAGGCCAGACAAAAGTCGTATTTATTAACCTAACTAGGTTCCATGGCCTGGTTTTACTCCTCAGTCCACAGTGTCACTAGTTAGAACGGGGGACGCAGAACTTGGTTAACTTGTCATTTATGAAACCGATCCATGCACGCACGGTTCAAAAAACCCAAGGGGTTTGGGGCATGCCTAGCAAATAGCATCCACCCAGTCCACCAAGGCAGCAGCGGCGGCGCAGGGCGGTGGGCGGGGCTTGCGGCAGCCGCGGGAGGGGGAGGGGACGGTGGGAGGAGACCTGGGCAGAGCGGAGCCCGCGGCTGGGAGTGACAGGACACCCGGGCCACGGCCGACCGGGGAGCGAACCCCCTTTCCTTCCTCCTCAAGGGGCGGGGGCGGGGCGGAGGTACCTAGTTTCTGCCCCAGGTAGGTGAGGCTGTGATAGACCTTCTCGGCCGCGGCCAGATGCGCCAAGGCCGCCAGTAGCGACAGCCAGCTGCCCCCCGCGCTCTTGTTGACCTCTCGTTCCTTCTCCACATTGTCCTTGGCCTTGTCGTAAGAGAAGATGCCCAGGTGAGAGAAGAACGTCTCCAGCACCGCCTGTTCCACCGGCACCGGGGCGGCTAGCGGGATAGACTCCCCCATGCGACCTGCGCGCCAGCCTCCACCCACGTGGCTCCGCTCACACTTCCGGGTTCCGAGGGGACGCGCCTGCGCTGTCGCGTACGTGCGCGCGCCGGGGGCGGGGCCGGCGAGCTGCCGGGTGGCGGGTTGCTCCGGGACCTCGCGGAGGGCGTGGCGGAGGCGGAGGGTGGAGGAGGCTCCCTAGCTTGGCAGTCGGAGACCCGCTACAGAGCGCGAGGCTGTCACCTCCAGGCCCCGTGAGGTCTCCTGCACCCCAGTCCCCCTTGAGACTCTTTAGCGCGGATGACGTCACGCGGGCTTGACGTCAGCTCTTGCGTGGACATCGGAGTCCGAGGCCTGATCAGCGTTTACACCGATGGAGGTTGTTAGGTGGAAGCCTGACTGTTGATGACTCGTCGCCTGGTTTTCATCCCTACACACGCCATCAGCTAACACCTGTCTATGCCAGATCTGTCTGTGTGGGTCCGCCTCCAGGGCTACACGGCACCCTTCACCTTGCCCATCCCTCACAAACAATGTGAAGCTTCCTGGTGGGGTCCTCAGAGTCAAGGATAAATTCACATAAACCGGTGCAATTTGTCGTGCAGGTTCTTCACAAATTCATATGACATGTTAGGACCTGCAGCTCAGTTCACGTATGTTTGTGTCTGCTATCTTAAAATGCTGCCCATGACCCACTCACTGTTTTTTTTCTTTGCATATTTTGTATTTTAAATATATGTGCTTATTTTACACAAGTCACACTGAGTGTAGGTGTGTGTGTGTGTTTATATGTCTCTATCCCATCAGTGATGAGCTGACTTGGGCAAGAAACTAGAGTCTACCTGCCATTGTAACTCTTCGTAATGGAAATGGGGATGTTCGTTGGTCAATTGAAAGAACTGCCTACCTTCGGGTTCCCCCCCCCCCAACTACAGCTGTTATGTCATCACTACCTATGGGTTCTTTTTAATATTATTATTAATAACAATTATTAATTATTTTCAGTCTCTTTGTTTGTGTTTGTTTTGGTTACTTGAGGCACAGACACACTGTGTAGCCCTGACTGGCCTGGAAATCTCTTTGTAGACCAGACTGGTCTTGAACTCACAGAGATTCGTTTGCTCTTCCTTAGAACTGCAGGGATTAAAGGCTTGGCCACCGTGCCCAGCTCATTGGTACGTTTTAACCAGTAACTAATCTAGTTTCATAGACTGCATTTGTTTTCTGTCCTCAAGAATGTGCTTGGATAAGTTCAAGCCTTTTATTGTCTATAAGGCAGGGCTTTATGCTTGACAAAGGTAGCTATGGTTAAGGGAGGAACAATCATTTTTTGAGGACTCAGAGAAGCTTCCTAAGAATGTGCTATTCATGAAGAATGAATGAAAATTAAAAGTCAGAGTGTGGTGCTGACACCCACGCCAACAGACAATGACAGTGTTCATTCCCAGCATTACCCGAGAACACAAGAAGTCCTTAGATCAGTGGTTCTCAACCTATGGGTCGCAACCCCTTTGGGGGTCAAATGATCCTTTCATAGGGGTCACATATCAAATATCCTGCATATCAGATATTTAAATTACAATTCATAACAGTAACAAAATTACAATTATGAAGTAGCAACGAGATAATTTTATGGTGGAGTCATCACAACATGAGGAACTGTACTAAAGGGTTGCAGCCTTAGGAAGGTTGCGAACCACTGCCTAGATGATAAAGGCAACGTTATAGTCACTGGGGGAAAGAAACTTAGGGAATAGTGAAGGACACATGATTAAATGGGAAAGACTGTCTACTTGCTTCCTGTAACAAAGTGTACATTTAAAAACCATAAACTAGGAAAAGTAAGCATGACTAGGTCTAAAGAAAGAAAATCTTGCAACTATAAATGCATTGGAATAACTTATAAAGAATCAAATTGACTTGCGGTATAGAAAAGTCAATATATTGAAATTAAATATAAAAACTAGTGAGCTTCACGCTGACATTTCGTGCATGCATATATCGTGCATTGGCCGTGTCCACCTCCCCTTTCCTCTCTCTTGCCCTCCCCTCCCTAACTCCCTCCCCTTGCACCCTTTCACTCCTAACGGTTCCTCTTCTCTTCTGTTATCCTGAGAAAAACAGTTTGCAGGATATGCCAGACAAAGGGCTAATGTTTTAAGTTTTAGTGGACTGAGACCGCTCTCTAGCCAGTAAAAAGAAGAGGCATTAGATGGCCACGCAGGCAAGAGCACTTGGTGCCAAACCTGAGGCTCTGAGTCGGATCCTGGGAACCTACCTGTTACAAGGAAAGTACTTAGTCCCACAAGTTGTCCTCTAATTTCCACCTGAGCATACACATACACCCACACACAAAACAAATACATGTCTGAAAGGCTAGGAATGTGCTCACTTAAGAGAAATATAAAACACAGTTTTTATGCCCAGCTTCACCCATCAAAGAAATGCAAGCTTGATGGAGGAAGGTCATTGGTTAATTATAATAAACCAACTGCTTGGCCTCATAGCTTAGAACATAGGGGGGAGGAGAAAACAGAATAGGATGCTGGGAGGAAGAGGAAGTGAGGTCAGACTCTGCTCTGCTTAGAGAGGGACCGGACAGCTCTGCTCTCTGGAGCAGAGACACCATGCTCTGCTCTCCCAGGCAGCTCCAACCCACGATGGACTTAGGCTAGAATCTTCC